>NC_068277.1:33943219-34088219 GCF_025860055.1 Xyrauchen texanus
GCAGAGGTAAAATGACTGTTTGTAAAAATAAATACATCTCCACACTTGATCACTATTCATGATACTAAGAACGACAAACTATCTGCATAATTCTACACAATTGTAGGTAAAAGTCAAGTCAAGTCAAGTCAAGTGGTTTGACAAAAGTGGGCCCGCAGCAGATTAACTATTTCAACAGAATAACATTAGCTAGCAGGTTAGCAGAGGCCTACATCTGTGCACTGGGCGTATACCATAGCTACAACAGAAAACTTTGCTTTTGAACTCCGATGAAAGCAGATAAATCCACAAATAATCATGAATACATACAGGTTGTGATCCTGAAGCGCAAGATTGTCCCAACAAAGTGGGAACTGCACTATCTTTCAGGGGTAACCGACTTGAAAATACGGCATTGGTTTTAGTTGTACTTCTGAGGTATAGTGGTACAAATACACTCTAACCACTGATTCTTCAATTCGTCTGCATTTGGAAGTCCAAACAAAGAGGTTTTGCATTCGCAGTAAAGGAAACGGCGTCTTCTTAACATGGCGACAACACAAACCCAACTCATCCTGGCCTCTGCTATAACTACTTTTGTTTGAGGGCGGACCAAAGTATCCCTTAGGTGGGTATTATGCAAATGTATTACATAGTGATGTAAATTCTTTACGTAAGAACTGGCTGGACTAAAATCCAGCCGTTTCTTGTAGTTCTTGAGTAGTGTTGTCTGTGGGAGAGAATAACTCCCTTTTGCGTGGTCTTTGTGCTTTGTAACTTTGCAGACCTTTTACATGCTCAAAGAGATGTTTTAATGAATATTGCAGTCCATCTATTTAATACAATAGTAATGGATAGTACTTCATTTTAAAGCTTAAGGTGATTACCATTAAAGTAGTCTGTGCAAACTGTGCATTGTATTCTTACTCTGACGTTCTCTCAAGGCATACGATGGGTATCGGTGCAATCAGCGGTGAACACGCAAGCCACTTTGAACAAGATTCTCTCATAGCGTTCATGAATGCGCAATGAACGTTAAGATTTTCACTGAAAGATGTCTTGAAATTTTGTTTTGATTCTTACCAGAACCTCTCATGTGCCCTAAGAAGACTTGGAAAATGACACACATTTAGTTATTAGACTAGTTTTATGATGCTTTAGTATACTTTTTTAAGCTTTAATATGAGTCACTATCATCAGCCATTGAATCAACTACCAAATATAGACTGCGGTATTCATTAAAACATCTCAGTTTGTGTTAGGCATAAGAAAGTCATAGAGGTTTTGAATGATATGAGGGTGAGTAAATTATGACAGAATTTTAAACACAATTATTATAAATAATAGAGATCATCAATAATAGTAGACCTGTAAAATATCAGACAATGTTGTTTATTTTTTGTTATAAAGAATCAAAGGAATGGCATGTAAAAATTTTTTTTACCTTAATAATGTAACAGTGTCACACAAATACATGATGGGAGCTTAAACATTAATAAACTCATGAAATTATATTAAACCCAAACTAATAATTATATATTCTGAAAATTAAACTCTGAAATGAATGTTTGTGTACATGCATGCTCCATGCTGTACAGTAGGTGAGGATAAAAAGTTTCCAGGCCCTGTAACCTCTCTTCCCCTGCCAGTAATCTCCTCAGAACCCTGTAATCCTGGGCGCATGCAGATGCCGCCAACGGGAATATTGCTGTTCATATTCTTAATCTGCTCTCAAATGCCTTTCTGTTCCCCCGCCGACACGTCCCTGCTCACTGTGTTCCTCAGGGAATTAAGTGTACTACACAGGATTCATGCAGAGGAAGATATCCTGTCTCACTCCAATATCCAGCAATGAAGAAGGTCGCAGTAGAGCTTTGAGAAACAACCATGCTCACATGAGGCCTCTGATGGCATATTTCTCATAAACGGAGTATATGAAAGTGTGATGGAGGAAACTGAAATCTGGCACTGGTGTGTTGAGTGCCAACATTGGAAATCTAAGGAGGAGTAAAGCTGGTTTAAGCTGACCTGGTTAAGCTGTGTGCGTGTTTCATGTGACAGAGAGAGACAAGCTCACACACCTTAGTGAGAGGCTGAATTTTACGAATTAAAAGCTTCTGGAGTAGACAGGCAGACAGATAGAAAGACAGACGCAGGCAACATGCAGGGCCACAAACCAGTGAATAACCGATCACGACACTTAGTCTTTTTGCATTAATCACCCTCGTGTTTCTGACACATAAATATGTTATATCTCTAACCTGTCTAATACATGCTCTTAATCTGCATCATTTGTGTTTCTGAATGCTTATGAGAATACTGCAAAATCCTTTTAAGTGGATGTAAATTATGTAAAAAACAACAGTAATTGATCAAATTGAGTTATATCTTGCTGTATTTTAGATTTAAAAAGAGAACATAACCTTTAGTTATTTAGTCTTTAATAAGTACATTTGTAGTTTATACTACATATATTGAAGGCAGATTGTTTCAGATAGTCCAACTTCAAGTTTAATATCACCTGGAATATATTGGCATTGTTATAAACTGTATTTTGTGGCAGCATGTCAGAATTCTCATTTCCAGGGCCATACAAAATCGGAGCATGCAGAATTCCACAGATTTGGTACACCAATCATTCACAAATTTCCACACATCCTTCATCCTGTGCATATTTGTTTATTAAAGAGATAGTTCACCCAATAATGTTTATCGAATCATCTATTCACCTTTATGCCATCCTAGATGTGTATGGCTTTCTTTCTTCTGATAAACACAAATTCATATTTTGAGAAGAATATCTCATCTCTGTAGGTTCATACAATGCAAGTGAACCAGAACACCAAAATCTCCAAAAAGGAGATAAAGTCAGCATAAAAGTAATCAATACGACTCCAGAGGTTTAATCAATGTCTTCTGAAGTGATCCAGCTGGAATTGGGTGAGAATTGACAAAAATGTAACTCATTTTTCTCTTTACGTCTTGTCATTGCAGTCTCTGGGCATGATCATAATTTCAAGCTTGATTACACTTCCTAAAGCTTGACGCATGCACAGATCACTAGATGGTGCTACAGCAAGTGTAATCGAGCATGAAATAATGATCACTAAAGAGACTGCTGTACACATGTATAGTAAAAAAGGAGTTACATTTCGGTCCATTCTCACCCAAAACCGATTGCATGGCTTCACAAGACATTGATTAAACCACTGAGTCTTAAGGATTACTTTTATTTTGAGTTTATCTCCTTTTTGGAGTTTTATTTGCAGTTCTGGCTACCATTCACTTGCATTATATGGACCTACAGAGCTGAGATATTATTTTAAAATCTTTGTGTTCAGCAGAAGGGATGACATGAGGGTGAGACAATTATGAGAGAATTTTTATTTTTGGGTGAACTAACCCTTTAAATATTTTAACAAATGTATTAGTGCTTTCAGCAGATATTACGATTGTTGTACTTTCAACTCCGTTAAATGTGTTTAAATTAGTGCTTTTGGTTTAATGTGATTAATACTATAAAAATAACTTGTTAAAAACATTTAAGCAACTATGCATACCCTCAGAAATTAATAAGGAATATTTCTTCCAATGAAGCAATTCAAGTTTAAAGCTATGGTGTGTAATCCAGAGAGGCTAGCATTTAGCAAGATAGCTTTGATAGCATAGAGCCCGCCCTTGCTTCAGAGGTGTCTCCAAAGCCACACCTTCTCTATCACACACAAACACACAAAGAGCAGAGTCTAAGTGCCAGGAGGAGAGACGTGTTGGTGGAATCGATCGCAGTGGTTTCAGATTACCACATGTCTCATTCACAGGTTATATACATTACAACAATTATGAACGGAATTCTCGCCCTACACAGTCTCAAGGAACCTGCGCTGATGAAGTGATTGTCTGCTCGAACAAGTTGCACGGTGGTATGCAAATATAGATTGACAGAGAGGAAGGACAACCTATCATAAAAAAATATAAAAAAAACGAAAAATAAAATCACATGTATTCACAGCCTTTGCCATAACACTCAAAATTGAGCTCAGGTGCATCCTGTTTCCTCTGATCATCCTTGAGATGTTTCTACAACTTGATTGGAGTCCACCTGTGGTAAATTCAGTTGATTGGACATGATTTGGAAAGGCACAAACCTGTCTATATAAGGTCCCACAGTTAACAGTGCATGTCAAGAAACAAACCAAGCCATGAAGTCCAAGGAATTGTCTGTAGACCTCCGAGACAGGATTGTATTGAGGCACAGATCTGGGGAAGGGTACAGAAAAATGTCTGCAGCATTGAAGGTCCCAATGAGCACAGTGGCCTCCATCATCCATAAATGGAAGAAGTCTGGAACCACCAGGATTCTTCCTAGAGCTGGACAGAGCAATCGGGGGAGAAGGGCCTTAGTCAGGGAGGTGACCAAGAATCCAATGGTTTCTCTGTGCAAAGAGGAGAAACTTCCAGAAGAACAACCATCTCTGCAGCACTCCACTAATCAGCCCTGTATGGTAGAGTGGCCAGACGGAAGCCACTCCTCAGTAAAAAGGCACATGTCAGCCCCTAAGCACACAGCCAAGATAACAAATGAGTGGCTACGGGACAACTCTGTGAATATCCTTGAGTGGCCCAGCCAGAGCCCAGACTTGAACCCGATTGAACATCTCTGGAGAGATCTGAAAATGGCTGTGCACTGATGCTCCCCATCCAACCTGATGGAGCTTGAGAGGTCCTGCAAAGAAGAATGTGAGAAACTGCCCAAAAATAGGTTTGCCAAGCTTGTAGCATAATACACAAAAAGACTTGAGGCTGTAATTGGTGACAAAGGTGCTTCAAAAAAGTCTTGAGCAAAGGCTGTGAATACTTATGTATGTGTGATTTCTTTCATTTTTGATTTTTAATAAATTTGCAAATTTTTCAAACAAACTTCTTTCATGTTGTCATTATGGGGTATTATTTGTAGAATTTTGAGGAAAATAATGAATTTAATAAAGTTTGGAATAAGGCTTGGATGCATTGTAATTGATGAGGCTATTTTTTATTAAAAAAAAATTTATTGTGGAAGAAACACTCTCTTAATTATAAATGTATTGAGAGGAGCCTGTTCAACTCAGTGAGCGGAACTAGGGGGAGATGGTGTGTGACAGAAATTCATTCTTTTGAGTTTTACTTTTGTATGAAAGTGTCTAGAACTCTGTGTGTTGTTTGTGCTAATTCGTCTATTTAAAAAAAAAAAGTCCCATGTTACAATCTTCAGCTCTGCAGAGGTAGTTCTCTGAACAGTGGATGGAATATGGTTGGCTTGGTTTGTTTGTGTATTGTTTATATTGGGTGGGTTTTATTTTTTTCAGCATCTCAGTGCATCCACTTTTCTCTGTCCCAGTTTCAATGCCTTCCATGGGAAATGCTGATTAGTCTTTACTTTTTATCCCCTTCTTCAGGTCACCTTGTAAGGAGGGTCGTCTGGTGGAGGGTGCGGGTGGGGGGAGGCAGCCAAGTGCCACACACACTCCTTAAGACGTATGAGTGCATCATAACCTTGACCAAGACAATCTGTTCAACGACACTTCCTCATGATATGCCTCAGAGCCATTGGGATTGGGACTCTTCTGTTCTTTCTGTGCGCTATCAGCACCGCACCAGATCACAGGCTGTACAGCTGAACTTCCATTGCTCCATTTGCAAGATAAATCTGGACTGCTGTGTCAAATCAATCACAACTGTCATTTTATCCACACATACCACAGTGCTAATTGAAGCTTTTTTGCCTATAAACATTGCAAATAGTCATCAATTATCTGCCAAAAATGCATTGTTTAGTTTGACAGGTGTGGGCAGGTAATGAATATGTAGTATAATTCGAGGAACTGTGGGTCGGCTCGGACGCTATAGGTGGCAGTTGTTTGATAAAACCAAGCCTTTTTCTGTTCTGAGAGAGATTGTGATTGTGCATCTCATGCTTTGTGTACTCTATCTTCCTCTACTTAGTGATAGGGACACTATTATTTCACGATTTCCCTTTATTTTGCATGGTTGTCCTACATGTGTAGACATTTTCCTTTAGCAAGTGTATGAAATGTGTATCAGGGTAAATATTTGTGTACTGCCAGGTACGAGGGTAGGAACAAACAAGTGTTTCTGCAGGCCTTACGTGAAGGACCATACAGGCTTACAGCATGTACAGTGTGAATACAGCATGAGAGCAGCAGAAAACAGTAATTCTGTTCTCAGGCCATGGTTCTGATCCCTGTCCTCCTCCTTGTTAGTCTGTAATAAACATGACTTGTCCACTAAAGGATGACATGGAAAGAAAGATTTAGTCACCGGCTGTGGGATATTTTTTTTTTTATTACTTGTGCGTGTAATTATTTTTGACATTGGATTAAGAATGTTAGTTTAAGTAACATGCATTTTCAGCTGATTGGGGTCACTGTGGGGTGTGTGACATACATATTTTTTGAGATGTTGGGGAAAATTCCAATGTTTGGTTGTGGAAAAGCACAGCAGGTAGCACAACATACTTTAAAGCGTACATTCTGACAATAACACTGCTTATGGAAGCTAATCCTCTCCCATGTGACTCATTTACAAGTACAATCAGTTTAGCTAATGTAAAAACATGGATCACTTTACCTTCATGGTCAGATTTTTGTTGCTCTCTCTTTCTCTATTTTATATCGCTCTCTTTCTGGCTCACCTTGCCAAATGTGATACCTGTTATTTGATATCACAGCACTGCAACAATTCATCCTAATGTGCTGTTTAAAGGATTTGTTGGCTCATAATGCATTGATATTAGTATAAAATATTGCTACTTTGCGAAGGTGTGCAGATGGGCCAGGCTGATACAGCAGGCATGAGGGAACAGGCTGAAATGCTCCGATATATGATGTATTAAATGCACGAGTGATTCCAATGCATTTTACTGTAATTGATTCTTTTCAAAGGTGTCTTCTCATATTTCACAACCTCACTTGCTCTCCCTCCTCCTTTCTCACACATGTTTTAAGAGGCAATGGAGTGAAACATTGTGTTTAATATTATACATTAGCCTCTTTCTTATGGCTTCTATCCTGATAGAAGCTAGTTAGGTAGTAATAGCTAGTTATTAACTGTGCTGAATGAACATTATCAACATTTATGATACAACAATCCTAATGCATATCACACAGATTTCATAGCCTTCATTAAATTCCCTTGCACTTTATATAACAGATTTGTATTTGTACATACCATATATATATATTTGTCTTATTGTGTATTTCTATATATACTTATATTTCTATTTGCTTTTATTTTTATTCTATTTATTATTATTATTGTCTTTTTTTGTATTGTTTGTGCACTGAAAGCTTCCATCACCAAGAAAACAATACCAAGCAATAAAGCTCATTCTGATTCTAATCTTATTGTAGCTCTTCAAAAACATATGTATGATTTTAATGTAACATCTTTACACCATACAGAATAGGTATCTTCATTTGTGTTCAGCAGATGAAAGAAAGTCATACACATCTGTGATGGCAAGGAGGTGAGTAAATGATTAGATAATCTTTATTTTTTGGCTGAACTATCCCTTTAAGTAGTGTATGTATGATAGGTATTCGTTTAAAATAAGGATGTATTTATTACCATTAGTTAACACAACAGTTAGCAAGTATTAAAAATGAACACTACTTTTAGCACTAATTAATCTTGGTTTGTAAATGTATAGATGCACTTTAATATTTACATTAAAAGTTAGTATGTTAACAATAGTTGAAATGCATCATGAACTACCATGAACTAAAAATGAACAATATTTATAAATGAACATGAACCAAAATATAAACATGCTGTAAAACATTGTTCATCGTTAGTGCATGATACATACTGCATTTACTAATGTTAACATATCGAAATTTATTTTTAAGAAAGATAATGTATTCCCCTTTTTCATATTATGTATTCATTTATATATATATATATATATATATATATATATATATATATATATATATACACACACATACATACATGGTGGCCAAAATGTTGAAATAATGTACAGATTTAGCTCTTAAGGCGGAAAAAAGTGGCATTCAACTGATTACAATGCATAGTCAGGACATTAATAACATGAAAAATTACTATTACAATTAGATTTTTTTTTTCTTAAGATCCATAACACTCTTTTCCAATAATCTGTTGTCCAACGTCTGTGTTTCTTTGCCCACTCTAACCTTTTATTTCAAAAGTGGCTTTTTATTTTCTTAAGGCCTGCACTGCTGAGTCTTCTCTTTCTGTCCTTGTTAGAGCCAGTTGTCCTTTGTCCTGTGTACACCTTTGTATGAAACCTTAAAATTTTCAATTTCAAGCATTGTATAGCCTTCATTCCTCAAAACAATGATTGACTGATGAGTTTCTAGAGAAAGTTGTTTCTTTTTTGCCACTTTTGTCCTAATATTGACCTTAAGACATGCCAGTCTATTGTATACAGTGGCAAAAAAACAAACACAAAAACAATGTTAAGCTTCATGTAATGAACCAAATATCTTTCAACTGTGTTTGATATAATGGCAATTGATTTTCTAGTAACAAATTATCAATTTAGCACGATTATTCAGGGATAAGGTGTTGGAGTGATGGCTGCTGGAAATGGGGCCTGTCTAGATTTGAAAAAAAAAAATAATAAAAAAATTATATATACATATATTTATATTTTTTTTTTTTCAAATGGCGATGGTGCTGTTTTTTACATCAGTAATGTCCTGAATATACTTGATGTGATAAGCTGAATGCCACTATGGTGAATGAAAGTAAAAATTTCCTTCCAAAACAGCAAATTTGTAAATTATTCAAAACGTGTATGTGTGTGTGTGTGTGTGTGTGTGTGTGTGTGTGTGTGTGTGTTTGTTCATTCAGTTTATTGTAGTATTAGTTTCCCAAGCCATTTTTTGCGAGTGTCAGCAACAGGGCAAAAATGTGTGCTGTCTGGAAAGTGTAACAATGTAACCCCCTATAATTCTGCTCCATTACCTACTTGTGCTGTATTCATAAACAATGCACAAGTTATTTTAGAAATGAGGTAATTAAGCAGTTCCAAAGCGAACCCAGCCCCCGCTCTGAGCTTGTCATTTGCATGCTTTTGAATATTTATGTCTCTAAGGGGGTTTCCTGCTGATGAGATTCTCAATGCCATGCCGACTTTGTTTTAAACACAGCAAATAAACAAACAAAAGCATCCTGGATGCCAGACTGCTCTCTCTCTCTCTCTCTCTCTCTCTCTCTCTCTCTCTCTCTCTCTCTCTCTCTCTCTCTCTCTCTCTCTCCTATCTCTTTGTTCTCTTGGAAATGACCTACAGCCGATCCTGCCCAAAGGACGTTACCCTGGTCAGGGAAAAAAAGAAAACTTGCTCACAGAAAAGGAGAGAGACATAGGTGAAACAAGACAGAAAGTTGAGTCACATATCTTTTCTTTTGGTCTTAATTAGAAAGATCATACATCAGTGAGGCAGTACCTCTATTCATCCAGCTGATTGGGGACATGACAAATGAATGAGGGAATAAACAGAGTGTCAGCAGAGAGAGGGAGAGATGGATGGCTTCTTGGATAGAGGAGAATGGAGAGGTACAGTTAACCCGGGCACTGGGCCAAGTCCTCTCATCTCTTTTCCTCTCATCTCACCCCTCGGGCCTAACTCGATCAGACACACCCTGCCCCAGCCGTTGACCCAGCCTCCACTTCTTTTTATTAGGAAATCAACACCCTTACTGGGATACACACACACACACATAGACACATAACTTCATCAGTATGCACCTCAGTGCCTTAAAAACCCTCTTAATTTAGTGAAAAGACAAGTCAAATAATAAAATGATGACTGTTTACATGATCTTTTTTAGATCTAATCTTTATTCATGAAATTAATAAATTTTTTGGACCTCTGCTGGATTTAATACTTTTATACAGTACAATTCAAATGAATGGGTTCAGGAGACTGCATAGCACTTGTTGTGAAGAGCTAATTATTAATCAGACACAGTGAAAACAGCTGCAGTTTTTGAAGAGAGTAGATTATAGGCTGATTATGCACAAAGCTCTGTTAAATTCAACCTGGGTCCTTTTAGTATTTGAGACAGCCAGGCTAATGGGTTCATTAAAATATTCCACAGTGAGTGAAGAAAGAGCTTGAAGTGTTAGAGATAGCAGAGAGATTGTGAGATCACTATGAATTAAAAACTATTAAACACTTTCTCACGTTTCATAATTAGCCTGCAGACTGTATATGCAGGACAGAATGATATGTTAAATAGTTTATTTTTCTTTGTAATTTTATAAAGATTAATGTGGTCCTCCTTATCATCTTAATATTCAACCATCCACCCACTCATCTTTCAAGCAGACTTTGGCTTTCATTAGAAAATTAATAAATAAATAAAAAGCTGAATTAGTTTTTCAAAACTGGAGTCGAGCAATGCACTGGATAAGCAAAGATGTTCATGCATGAACCAGCAAGACAAGCGGAGATTATACATTACCTCAATATCCGATTTAATAACTCACATTTCCTTTTATTGTTTTTCTGTTTTTATTGTATTCCTTCCGGAGCTCCGGCGACCTAGCTGTTTAATAGTCAGAGAAAGATGTGCTTTCCACAGTCTGTGTTAACAAAGACATCCAGAATGAGGTCGGTGTGTTAGATGCAATATAGAGAATCTTCAATCAGAGGACATGAAATTGGATTCAAAGTTCACTTTATGGAAAGAAGCTGGAAATATTAAATTATGTTGATTATTAGATCATATTAATTATGGAGAGACTGCATAGAAGATTTTTGCTAAAACGGCTTTTAATGTGCTAAATAATAAGACCCTTTAGCTTGTCTTGGAATAGGCATAAATCTCTCTGTTGCATATTACAGTTTGTTCCTTTCCACTGCCTGCTTTTATTTAAAGTATTGTTCTTCTTTTCTTTTATTTTTTTTTAATTTTTATTATATTATACCACAAACTATTTATCTAGCCTCTGCCTTTTTCCAAACACAGGCTAATAGAAGCATGCATACATGCACACACACATACACACACACACACACACACACGCACACACACACACACACACACACATTTCTTTCTTTCTTGCTTTCTTTATTTCCTTTTGGGCTTTTAACTGAAGGTATGGTCACACTTGTCACTGATCATTCTTTATTTAAAAAAAAATTCTTAACACCCTGAGCAAATCTTGAGCTGTTTTATTTGCAATGACCACATCATCCTTTGATGTAAGACTTTCTTATGCACCAAGTAAATAAAATCTCATATTTGGAAATTGTCTGTGATGTCATCATAATTTAGTAGCTGAGAGGTGATTGATAAGCATAAAATCTGTGCAGGTAGTTCAAATGCCAGTCACACTTTACCAGCAAGAAGAAAAGGGAACAGAAAGATTTTAGGTGAAACACAATCCTTCCAGAATAATTCAAGTAAATCTTACTTTGACTAAAATTATGAGACAGAAAGATGACACCTTATATTGTGCGGAAGTATGTGGCTGTGCATGTTTGCTTGATTAATCAAATAAATAATCGAGATTACAGTTACAGTGCCTACAATTAACTAATTGTGAAAAGTGTTAATTACAGCATTCCATTTAAGTCTACTCCCCATATGTGAAAATGTTCTAATTACAAAGATTTTTAATGCTATAAAACAACAATAAAGGAATTAAAGAAACTAATTCTCAGCTAGTTTTGGTTGTGTAGCCCATATAAATATAATGTTTGAGTGCAAATTACAGTCACTTAGCACTTTATTAGGAACACTTGTACACCTACTTATTCATGCGACTATCTAATCAGCCAATCATGTGGCAGCAGTGTAAAGCATAAAATCAGCTATGGGTCAGAAGCTTCAGTTAATGTTCAGAATAGGGAAAAAAATGTGATCTCAGTGATTTGGAACGTGGCATGATTGTTAATGCCAGACGGGCTGGTTTGAGTTTTTCTGTAACTGCTGATCTTCTGGGTTTTCACGCACAAGAGTCTCTAGAGTTTACCCACAATGGTGCCAAAAACAAGAAAGACAGAAATGCCTTGTTAATGAGAGAGGTCAACGGAGAATGGCCAGACTGGTTCGAGCTGACAGAAAGGTTACGGTAAGTCAGATAACCCCTCTATACAATTGTAGTGAGCAGAATAACATTTCATAATGCAAAACATGTGGAACCTTGAATGGGCTGGGCTACAGCAGCCGAAGACCACGTGGGGTACTTTAATCGAGATTACAGTTACAGTTTGGGGTTGGGGCGTACAGTTTGTGAAAAATGCATTTCTCTTCACTCTGTTATAGCACAGCTTAAAATAACTTGCTTCACAACTCGCTTTTGGCAGCCCTCTGTGGACATTTCACCCATAAAATAATCCAAACAACATTTACCGTTTTGGCCACTGGGGCAGTGCTTCACAATTCTTTAAATGGTAAATGGTCTGCACTTCTATAGTGCCTTCATTTCAAAGCGTTTTACCCTGAATCTCATTCACCCATTTACACACAAATTCACACACCAATGACGGCAGAGCTACCATGCAAGGTGCTAGCCTGCCATTAGGAGCAACTTGGGGTTCAGTGTCTTGCCCAAGGACACTTCGGCATGTGGAGTCATGCGGGCCAGGAATCGAACCACCAACCCTGCAATAAATGGACAATCCGCTCTACCACCTGAGCCATATCCACCACACAGACCGATTTCAGCTAAAGTAAAGTAAACCTACTGTTTCCAATTCTACTGTGAGATCACAGTGAGATATAAAAAGAAAGAATGTTTGGTTTTAGCCCTAAGCAGCTGCTACTTGTATTATCGCACCCAAAGCTAGCACAGATGTGTGAACACAGAGGAAAAGAAGATACAGTATACTAATTAATTGATTACTAAAAATAAATTTATTATTTTTAGACACATAAGCTCTCAGATTAAAGCACTGAGACAGGGCAGAATAATGGCATTTATATACAGTAAATCTGTCATTTGTATATTACCCATGGTGCTTTGCTTCTTTTTGATGCCACTAAATAACCTCTAAGCCCTCTGGGGTTAAGACCTAAACATGTTTATGTTTTTGAGTCAATCAAGGCTTATTTTCAAATTTTTGTCTTCTGGAGAAGCAAATTCAAGAGGACATCTGTTCTGTTTTGAATTTCACATAAATCTTAAGCTTTTCGAAGCTTCAAATGAGGCTTCATTTAAACCAAATGAATGAAACATGATGGTTATCCCTTCACGTGCTAGAGGATGTCATGCAATATTGAGTTGTGTATAATCACTCTGTAATCTGTCTGTGTCAAGGGAGGGTGGAGCTAAATCCCCTTATACAACAATATCATGCCAAGATCACAAACTATCTTTGGTAGTAAAAAGCTGAGAGATTCTTCAGTGATGTCAAGCTATTGCTCTTTGGCAGATGAAGACACAGAATTAAAAGTGTGATGTTTGCTTCTCATTCTGAAGAGAAGCACAGTAAAAATCTGCTTTGCACATTTGTCTTTCCCTATTCTGACATCAGTCACATCACTGAGGCTTTAACAAGAGAAACTTAAACTTTGTTTGTCACAGTGTTTTTAAGAAGTCTTGAATGTTGACCAGTAGCTGCGTGTTGCAGACATGTTATATGTTATTGGTGCTTGAACTCATTTGAGTAAAAAGTAGTCTTGGGATTGATTATTTTTCCAAGCATCAATAATCTGGAGATTATTGATTTATATCAGGATTTTTTCAGATATAAATAGGGCTGCTCGTTTCACAATTCTCGTAGTATTTTCAATCATACTGTATTTCTCAACAGAACTTTGGGAAAGCGCACCGGATGCGCCCGGCATATGGCTTGGCACATTCTAAAATTCTAAACAATAATTTTTTATGAAGGTACGTTCGCACACACCATGGCTCACAGTCTCCGGAGGCTGTAAATGTTTTTGCAGCACCACAGAGCTCAACTCGCATAGCTTTCCATAAAATTGGACCCAAATCATTATCAAAGGACATAGATTATTTACTCTAGTCATTACTGGATGATATATTGTCAGCGTCTTTACTCGCTGAGCTACCCAGGCCCCCCACAAAGTACACTTCTTATTTTAATGTTGGCTGATGTTAATTAATCGATGCCTCAATAATGTAGTGATACAATAATTTGCAGATCAATAATTTATATATCGATATTGTATGACATCCCTAGTAAAAAGTGTGTATTAGGATGTTGAGTTATATTGGGGCAAATAAGGTAAAGAACACTTACATTATGTGAGTAAATGTGTTTAAAATTAAGTATTTTAAAGTTAAGTGGTCAATGTACTATTAACACATACTTTTAAGGTTCAGAACTCATAACATCCTCACCAATCCAAAACACATATATTGAAATGTAAAAACTATGCATAAATAGCTCATTTTTAAATCTTTGTCAGAAATCTGAAACATTAACATATGGTCTGACATATGTTTGAAACTATTTTGTGTTTAGAGACTTGGACTGCCCTGAAGGAGGATATATACTATTATTCCTAAACACTAGAAGAGCTAATGATAAGAGTAAAACCTTTTGCTGTTTCTGGCTGTGTAGCACCTGCTGCTCTTCAAATCCTTCTGAAGGGTCCCAACATAAGGAAAGAGAGAATATAGTTTATTTTTTAACAACGTTCCAATCATTTTAGTTTGACCTAACAGCCAAAGTAGTGCATTTCACAACTTGTCACAATGTAATGTAGCCTATGCTTTGAATAGAGGCTGTTGTTGAAGGACGGGAGGTAAACAATTATATTGGAGCTGACAGCAAACCCACACTGTGAGAACAGCCCAGCCCTTTATCTTATTTTACATGTGAAAAGAGTGTTTAGAAAATGTCATGCAGGGAGAAAAGAAAAGAAAAAAAAAAAAACAGCCAGTTTAGTTTAAGGGTCCACTGGAAAAAATGTTAACCTGACAATGTGCTTCATGTAGTAACATCTAAATTAACTGTTGTGGTTTAAAAAAAAAAAAAAAAAAAAATATATATATATATATATATATATATATATATATATATATATATATATATATATATATATATATATATATATATTTAACATCACTTAATAAACCTGAATACATTAGGTTACACCAGGGCCATAATCTCCATCCTTTCGGGTTACCACTTTTTACAGTGTCAGAGAGAATGGTCTACTAAATTAAATTAAACTAACTTAAATTAATTAAATTTAACTAAATTAAACATCAGTTTCTGAAGACTTCTATGCAGGGGTTGATGCTTTTGGGGTGTTGGTGGAACAACTATTCTGTACAAGTGTGGAGAATATGTAAAGACTAGTGCCGATTTCTCAGGGCCAACAAAGCCTTCTCTGCTGGCCTGACATGCCAAATAAATGAATATTTTCAACCTTTCATTCTCAATCACCTTTTTGCCAATGTATTTTTAATCACTTTCCAATCTTAATTAATCTACAAACAAATAGAGAAAAACTAAATTTTATCCAGCAAGAATTACAACTTGTAGGCTCGTGCTGAAATTCTCAACTCCGATTTCATCGAGATGCAGGTGCATGATGTCACACAAACATGTCGACACTCAGGGAGTTATGCAAGGTAAGTGATAAACATTCATTATATTAGGTAATATTGATAAACGAGTTTGTTTCCACATTACATGATATTAAATCTTGTTTAACAAACGCCTGCAGAAACAGGTGTATAAAACATTATAATCTCTTTTAATAATCATACACCTGAAGCACAAATGCTAGCTCTGCAGCATTGCTTTTCAGATGGGTTGTTTGGAGACATCTCTAATGTGAGTCAAACACCTGCTAAGGTTACAGTAGCGTTGCAGTTTTGTTGCCTTAAATTTCATCTTCTGAATATCGAGGAATGGAATGCATTTATGGTCGGAGATATCAAGTAGGATTATCCCACATACAACTTGAATTAAACACAGCATAACCATGTACGCTGATGAAACAAAATGTATTGCAAACAACATTTAAATAACAAATATTTTTAGAAAGATTTTTCCAGGTATTATAGACTCCTTGGTAGATTCATATGAAAAAAGATGATTTTTAACAGTCATGCTGCAGTTAAATTAGGCTTGCTTGAGCATTAAGTGTCGTTTCAAGTTTTGGCTTTCATGCACGGACGTGTTTTTAAAATGTCAATTGGTATTACTACAGTAGTTAGCTGCGACACAATGTATGATGCCCAAAGGCATAGGGTGTCTGTGGCAGGGTGGAGGGCGGATCCTGATTCTACACACCCGGTCCCTTATCAGGCTAATTAAGCCTCTGAGAGGGATAAAGGCCAACTGCGGAGGATGGTGCGGGAGAGAGAGATCGTTTACGGACATGTTCCGTCGTGTGTGTGTTTGTCTTTGGTTTCAGTTTTATATTAAACTATTATTTTTATTATCAAGCCGGTTCTCGCCTCCTACTTTCCATTGAACTGATTACACTGGTGCCGAAATCCGGGAAGGAGGAGGGATACTCGTCACGGAGTCCTCGACACTGCTGTCCACCCGTGTGTGTGTTTGTCTTTGGTTTAAGTTAACCATTAAAATATTATTTATATTGCCAAGCCGGTTCTCCCCTCCTCCTTTCCATTGGACTGTTTTACAGTGTCTTATTCATTGTGAAACTTTGTTGAATCACACTGAAGGCCTATACTTTAAATGCATGGCATGCCACTGGTGAAGACGTAATGTGTTAACTTATCCCAATATACCTTATGAATAATGTTAAAGGTCTTGATACTTTATTAATTGAAACACCTTTGTTGTGGACTAATGTTTGTGTACTCTGATACAGCACGTTCATCCATTTGAATTCATCTTATTGATGTGATAGCACTGGATATTAATTAATAATGTTATATAACTCCACTTACATAGATCTCAACCTGTCCTGATTCAGAGAATGAGGAGCCATCAAGATACATACACAGCAGCATCTCAGCTCTCTGTGATGTCTAAAGAGAGATCTCTTCTCTTTTTCTTCTGTTTTTATTTTTTTATGGAAAATATTTAGATGGGAGGAGTGACACACAAACACATCCAAATTGGCGAAAGACATAGGTATTGTACTGCCTCACCCATGGCCTAATTAAAATGCACACAGAGACTGTCTCTTTTGTTTCCTTAGTAGAACAGTATTGTTCCTCAGGAGTGAATGCTCTAGCAGCACTCGACCAGCCCTGCTATTGTTGCACAGCTGGCCTCTTCTCTGGGGATTTAACCTACTTTAGCCCCAGATTGACAGAAATAGGTTGTCTCTTTCAAAAAAGGAACTATCATCATTACTCTGAATGGAGTAGCTTGTTGTTATACAAACACACATCAAACTCCTATATATAGTACATTGCCTCAAACTGGTCTTTGTTTCTGCATGCCAAAGAAGTGTCCAGTCCCCAGTAATCCCTGGAACTGGGCTCTATGAGTTAAAGGAATAGTTCTGTCATAATTGACTCACCATAATATCATTCCAAACCCATATGTCTTTCTTTCTTATGAACAGAAAACAAGATTAATTAAATTCACGGGCAATCTTTTCAATACAATGGCAGTGGATAGTGCCTCATATTAAAGCTTAAAAATGACCCAAAAGATACATAGCCCGGTCGCGGTCTTAGGATCACTTGAGTGTCTGCCGGACCGAACTCCAGGCAGGTGTCACTGACACAGAACGCTTGCAGGTCTCCGACCCTTTTGATGGAGGCGAGCACGATCAGGAGGGCCATCTTCAAGGAGAGGGCCCTGAGTCTGACTGATTCTAGTGGCTCGAAGGGGGGTATCTGGAGGCCTGAGAGGACCACTGAGAGATCCCAGGAGGGGAACAGGCTTGGCCGGGAGGGATTTAACCTCCAGGCGCCTCTTAGGAACCTGATAATTAAGTTGTGCTTATCAAAAGACTTGCCATTTACTGTGTCATGGTGGGCCGCGATAAAAGTTACATACACCTTCAAGGTGGACGGGGACAGCCTCCCCTCCAACCTCTCCTGCAGGAATGAAAGCACTGACCTAAGCACACCTCTGTGGGTCTTCAGCCCGGGAAGAACACACAATTTTGAGTTTGTGCATGGCCCAGTTGAAAACTTGCAAGTCCAAGATCGGTCTTAAGTCGTCCGCCTTTCTTGGGTACGATGAAGTAAGGGCTGTAGAAAACCCTTTTTCACCTCGGTTGGAGGGACAGGCTTTATTGCGCAGCTCTCTGCATACACAACTAGTCAGCTCCGAAGAAAATTTCTGAATGAAACAGATGCATTTCCCTCCCTTTATACCTGTATGTCCGGGGGCAGGACATGCAAATTCTGTCTGCCAATTTCTCATTGGCCTTTTCTCATAGATCAGCGATGCGAAAGGCTCTCAATAGAGACCCTTAGTGTCGCTTCTTCAACACAACGTCGAAGTGAGCGACAGACGGGGAACTAATGTCACAACAGAAAATCAAAAATGCCTTTCCCCCCCCCCAAACATTTCAACATATTTTCAGTTGACTAAGTACAATACTTAAAATCAATACACAAAAAGTTAAACATCTTATGGAGTTATGTGTTCAGTCGCCTTCAGCTTGCTCACCGAGGTTATTAATAGAATTATTATTTAATTACTTATTTTTAAACAATATTAACAATAGAATTTAACTAATTACACAATGATGATTCATCAAAATTATAGACATTAGTTTTACTTCTGTTAATGCCTGATCTTCTGTAAAGCTGCTTTGAAACGATGTGTGTTGTGACTTAAATTTTTACGAAAATAAAATGTTTCATTTATTTATACCTTTAAAAATTTAGGATGACTAAAATAAGGATGGCCTCCATCATTCCATCCACATTTTCTGCCATCGTAATTCATGAGACAAACAGGTTGAGACTGGGTTGCATTTCAGTTTTTGGCCATTTTGTGATTATCAGCATTGGCCGATAACCGCGTCCACCTAGCTGATTAATACAAGAGGTAGTCTTCCTTTTTATAAGTTCCAAAATATATGGATAGATTTTATAATGGATGATAAACAGCTGGTTTTCATTATTTATTTATTTATTTAATTTTGAGTAAATATTGTTTGAAACATGTCTATTGCATTTCAACAAATTTGTGCATGCCTCATTTGCCACTGTGGTGGGGGAAATGTGAAAAGAAAGCCTAAGTTAGAATTAAATTTTTTTAGAAATTGTAGAATTGTAAAAACAAAAATCACACAGGTCAGTTTCCACACAACAATCACAAAAAGCAATAAAAAGCACTGAATACTCTGACACTGGAATCAGTCTAGAATTGCAAAGATTTAACTCATGTTGGCAAATAATGGCAAGCCCATAAAAATAAACACACACACACACACACACACACACACACGCACGCACGCACGCACGCACACTTACTTTATGGAACCCATATGCAGTAGGAACACCTTTCTGTTTTTAATGTGCGGTTAATGATGTCATTCACTGTCAGCCAATCAGTGCAGTGATCAGCCAATTTAGGGCTGTTGTTTGCCACCTGGAGGTGTCATTGTCAACTCTGCCCTCATACCAGTATTGAATGGATCCTCTCAGTGCTACTTCCTGAGAGCTGTTTGGCTTAAGCATGGCCTGTTGTGGTTCACTCTTTGTAGTAAATCTGGATGTTTTTTCTTGAGAACCCTGGCTGCTCATCCCCTGGTATTTTAAACGGTTTGTGTGTTAGAAGTTTTCTTCTCTGTTGCATTACCATGTTGTCAATTGCTTTTTTTTGTTTTAGCCAGTGTATCTACTTCATAGCTGCAGTTGGCTGCTTTGGCATGTCTGACTACCACCTGTTCCTGGTATGTATATATTTTTCTGTGTATGTAATTGGTTTTGTATTTTAGGTGGGCTGGCTGACCTGCTAAGCATCCTGTCTGTGGCTGGAGTTGTGGGGTTCACCTATTAACTCTTGGAGAACACTGCTTTTTTTGTTGTTGTTTTCTCTTTTTGAAGCTTTTGAGTAACCCAAGCTTAGGGGTTTGTTTCTAACCAGATTGGTTAGTTATTCTTTTTCTATATGTTTTCCATGCATTGATTTATCAACTGATCACAAAGTATAGTCAGGATATTACTGATGTAAAAAAACAGCACCATCGCAATTTGAAAAGTCATTTTTGTTCAAATCTTGACAGGTTCCATTATTTATATAGAACCAAATTGCTAATAATAGAAAACACTTGCCATTATATCAAACACTGCTAAAAGCTATTTGTTTTTTTAAATAAAGCTTAACATTGTCTTTGTGTTTGTTTTTCAGTTGCCACAGTATGCAATAGACTGGCATCTTAAGGTCAATATTAGGTCAAAAATGGCAAAAAAGAAACAGCTTTCTCTAGACGCTCATCAATCAATCATTGTTTTGAGGAATGAAGGCTATTCAATGCTTGAAATTGCTAAAACAAAAAATGAAGATTTCATACAAAGGTGTACACTACAGTCTTCAAAGACAAAAGTCAACTGGCTCTAACAATGACGGAAAGAGATGTGGAAGGCCAGCTGTACAACTAAACAAGAGAATAAGTACATCATATATCTCTAGTTTGAGAAATAGATGCCTCTCATGTTCTCAGCTGACAGCTTCATTGAATTCTACTCACTCAACACCAGTTTCATGTACAACAGTAAAGGTAAGACTCCGGGGTGCAGGCTTTAATGGAAGAATTTCAAAGAAAAAGCCACTTTTGAAACAGGAAATACAAAAAAAAAAAAGGTTAGAGTGGGCAAAGAAACACAGATTTTGGACAACAAATAATTGGAAAAGAGTGTTATGGATCTTCACTCCATTGAGCTTTTGTGGGATCAGCTAGACTGTAAGGTGCATGAGCAGTGTTCGACAATACAGCCACATCTATGGCAAGTGCTACAGGAAGTGTGGGGTGAAATGTCACCTGAGTATCTGGACAAACTAACACCTAGAATGACAAGTATCTGCAAAGCTGTCTTTGGTGTGTGTGTGTGTGTGTGTGTGTGTGTGTGTGTGTGTGTGTTTTCTGTAGGAGCTGGGTGCTTGAGGCAGGGATCCTTGGCTTTTCTTCTGTTCCGGGTGGTGGTTTGTTTCATTTTTGCCACTGTGTAAGCGAGAGAAGCATGTGTGATCATTGGGTTGTCAAGGACAGATAGTCTAGTAAAGTAAGTAAGTAAAGTTTATTTCTAAAGCGCTTTTCACACATAAAATCACAAAGTGCTGTACACGAGAAAGGTAAAAGCAAAATCTTATATAAACAATATAAAAATATATACAATACATATGTAAAATCAAAGTGACACTAGTTAAAACCCATCAACCAAAAGCCTTCTTAAATAAACAAGTCTTCAGATCTTTTTAAAAGAGTCAACAGAGTCAGCCAGACGCAGAGACAGGGGCAGGGCGTTCCACAGTCTGGGGGCAACAGACTGAAAAGACAGGTCCCCACGGGTTTTATAACGAGTCTTGGGGACCATAAGAAGGTTCTGGCCAGAAGACCGAAGAGTGCGGCTAGAGGAGTGCTGACTCAAAAGGACCTTAATGTACTGTGGGGCCTGACTATTTAATGCCCTAAAAGTCAGCACTAAAATCTTAAAATCAATCCTATATTTTACAGGGAGCCAGTGGAGAGTCAACAAAACGGGAGTGATATGAGACCTTCTTGGGGCACCAGTTAAAAGTCTAGCAGCACAATTTTGAACCATTTGCAGCTTGTTCACAGCAGACTTATTCATGAAGGTAAAGACAGAGTTGCAATAATCAAGTCTAGTTGATATGAAAGCATGAATAATAATTTCCAGATCCTTCTTTGACAACATTTTACGTATCTTAGAGATATTCCTGAGGTGATAGAGGCAGTTTCGGACAAGCTGTTTTGAGTGTATCTCCAAAGACATGGCCTGGTCAAACACAACCCCCAGGTTTCTGAGGCTGGATTTGACAGAGGAGCCAAGGGAGCCAAGGTGCTGTTTGATCACCGGGATCTTATGGTCTGGAGCAAAGATCAATGTTTCAGTCTTACTTGCATTTATCTGCAAAAAGTTTGTGGCCAGCCAGTCTTTGATAGAGGACACACACTCTAAGAACAGTGACAATCGATGGAACTCAGCATCATTAAAAGAACAATACAACTGGACATCATCGGCATAAAGATGATACGATACATCCTTAAAACAACCCATAATATGACCAAGTGGCAAAATGTACAGTAAAAACAAAATAGGAGATAGCTGATCCCAGCTGCTAAGCCTCAGATTTGGTTGTTTGAGTTTTATGACGGATGGATGTATTTGAATGGGTCTGTTATTAATTTCATGTTAATCTGTGTAAATCCAGATTTATTGTGCCACAGAGTTTGAAATTAACTATATTTTTAATTTAATATATTCTGCTTTTATTGATCACATTTTCTTTTCATATCTGTGTCTCTTGTCCTTCATTGTGAAAATGGGTTTGTGTGACCACACTGTTGGTGGATTAATTCATCATCAGTTTACATTCCCTGGGTGAAATTCCCAGGGTGACATAGTTGCTTACCTTCTTTACTTACAATTTCATCAATTCTAAAATAGGCTCTTTGTCTACTATGTTCCACTTTGCTACACATACAACACTAAACAGAGCTAAGGCTTGCCAGCAGGGATTAGCTAATTGCAGACACTCTGTCCTGCAAAACACCACAGTCAGACACACTTGAGTGCCTAAGAATGACATGGTGATGAGCACTTCACACGGTGAAGAGAAAACCGCTACCAGATACAGAAGTGAAGCCAGTCTATGTCTCCCTACCTCAAGCACCCAACATCTTTGGCATTTTTTCCAGTCAGTTTTACCAGGGACAAACTGCTGAACATTCGGCAGCATACACCTAACAACCTTTGCCCTATTTTTGAATATTCAGACATTTTGCTGGACATTTTAGTCGGAGGCGCAGCTGTGTGCTCCGAGACGCATGCGAGGGAGACAAGCCGGTAAGCTGGTGAAGCTCCGTTGGCGTGGCTTTCGAACAGCGCTGCCGAGTATTCATCTAGCGAATCCCCACTCTCTTCCTAACAATATGGATAAACTACATCTCCTCACATGTACAAACAAGGACTTTTAAAACTCTGCTGCCTTGTGCTTCACAGAAACCTGACTGAGTGAAGCCATTCCGGACAGCGGTTTACATCTGCCAGGCTTTCAGCTGTTCAGAAAGGAACCCATCGAGGAGTTAACGTGGAAAACGAGAGGCAGTGGAACATACTTTTCCAATGAAAGTTGGTGTACAGATATAACAACATTAACAGAGGATGTGCTGTCCTAATTTGGAAGTGCTCTTTATTAACTGTAAGCTATTCTACTCACCACAGGAGTTTTCCTCATTTATTCTGGTGAGTGTGTATATCGCGCCAAACACGTGTGAACACAGTGCTGCAACAGCTGGCTGATCAAATCAAATCACAGACACAGAACAACAATACTCGGACTCTTTTATTATTATTATTATTCTTGGGAATTTTAACAAAGCAAATCTCACACGTGAACTGCCCAAATACAAACAGCACATTACATGCCCCACCAGAGACAGGAACATATTGGATCATTGCTACACAACAATAAAGGATGCATATCACTCTGTCCCTAGAGGAGCTTTGGGACTCTCTGATCACTGTCTGGTTCATCTTCCAAACTACAGGCAGAAATTAAAATAAAGCAAGCCAGTTAGGACTGTACAGGTATGGACCAATGAAGCAGAGCGGGAACTACAAGCCTGCTTTGATTACACGGATTGGAGTGATTTTGAGGCTGCAGCCACAGACCTGGATGAGCTCCCAGATACTGTTACATCATATATCAGTTTCTGTGAGGATATGTGCATTCCTACTAAGACTTATTTATCATTCAATAACGATAAACTATGGTTTACAGGAAAACTCAGACAGCTTTGTCATGCCAAAAAGGATGGTTACAGGGGTGGGGATAAAGTCTTGTACACCAGGCCAGAAACACACTGAATAGGGAAATCAGAGTGGCTAAAAGACATTACTCTGAGAAGCTGGAAAACAAGTTTTCAGCTAACAACCCTGCATCAGGTGTGGCATAAAACAACTCACAAATTACAGGACTCCTACACCCAACCATGTGGTGGACCAACAACTGGCTGATGACCTGAATGGTCCTTTCAAATCTGCAGAAGAACCCAATCTCACACCCCACACCCACTCTGACCTTCACATCACACCAACACCTCCTGCAACCCCCCATTCTGCTACTCAACCTGCACTAAATATCTGTGAAAATGATGTGTGCCAGGTTATTAAGAAACAAATGGTAACCAACTGGCCCCCATCTTCACACAGATCTTCAATAGATCACTAGAGCAGTGCGAAGTCCCATGCTGCTTCAAACACTCAATCATTATCCCTGTCCCAAAGAAAACAAAAATCACCGGACTTAATGACTACAGACCTGTCGCCCTGATGTCTGTGGTCATGGAATAATTTGAGAGACTGGTGGTGTCCCACCTGAAGAACATCACTGGACCATTTCTAGATCACCTTCTATTTTCTTATAGAGCAAACAGGTCTGTGGATGATGCAGTCAGCATGGGATTGCATCATATCCTGCAACATCTGGACAGACCATAGGCAAGGATCCTTTTTGTGGACTTCAGTTCAGCTGTCAACGCTATCATCCAAGCTATACTCCAGAAAAAATTACACCAACTCTCTGTTCCCATGTCTATATGTCAGTGGATCACCAGCTTTCTGACAGACAGGCAGCAGCTTGTAAGACAGGGGAAATTCACTTCCAGCACCTGTTCAATCAGCACTGGTGCCCCCCAGGAATGTGTTCTCTCCCCACTACTCTTCTCCCTCTACACCAATGACTGCATCACCAAGGACTTCTCTGTCAAGTTCCTGAAGTTTGCAGACGACACCACTGTCATCTGCCTCATCCAAGATGACGATGAGTCTGCATACAGAAGGGAGGCTGAATGGCTGGCTGTCTGGTACAGTCATAACAACCTTGAGCTAAACACACTAAAACGGTGGAGATGATTGTGGAATTTAGGAGGAACACCCCAACACTGACCCCCCTCACCATTCTAAACCGCACTGTGGCAGCAGTGGAGTCATTTAGGTTCCTGGGCACTAACATCTCACAGTACCTGAAGTGGGAGACACACATTGACTCCATTGTGAAAAAGGCCCAGCAGTGGTTGCACTTCCTTTGCCAGCTGAGGAAGATCAACCTGCCACAGGCGCTGCTGATACAGTTCTACTTATCAGTCATTGAGTCTGTCCTCTGCACTTCAATAACTGTCTGGTTTGTTTCAGCTACAAAATCAGACATCAGAAGATTAAAGGATAGTTCAGACTGCTGAGAGGATTATTGGTTGCCCCCGTCCCCCTTCAAGAATTATACACTTCCAGACTGAGAAGGCTGGAAAAATCACTCTAGACCCCACTCACCCAGCCCACTACCTTTTTGAAATGTTGGTTTCTGGCCCACGCTTCAGAGCTCTGAGCACCAGAACCGTCAGGCACAGGAATTTTTTTTTACCTTAGGCTATCCATCTCATGAACAGTTAAAAATTGCCTGATCGAGCAATAATTATGTGCATTACACAGCTTAGTCTTTTTTATATTTATCCAACACATCTACATCTTCTGCCATTTCTGTCATATCATTCCTCTGAAAAAATAAATAAAAAATTGCACTGTACATAACAGATTTGTAATTTGCACTGTACATAACAGATAACAGATTTGTATTAGAACTGCACTATGTATGTGTATGCATGTATCTATGTATGCTTGTGTCTGTGTATGTGTGTACGTATGTGTATAATTATTCTTTATTATTTTTTATTATTATCTATGTCTTGCTGTTCTTTTTGTATTGCTGTGCACTGGAAGCTCCTGTCACCGAGACAAATTCCTAGTATACACTCGCTAATAAAGCTGATTCTGAGTCTGATCTACAAAGAAATGAAGAATAAAACAAAGATAAGATAAAGTATGACAAATTGACACAATGTTGGGCTGAGAATCCCTTGAAACTGGGCCAGAAACAAAGTCAAGCACACCACACAAATGTGTGTGTATAGAGCATACAGATAAGTCAATACATAGAATGCAAGAAAACAATACAAAATTAAAAGAAAAAAAAGCATTAAGTTTTGGTTTGCTATAACGTGTTACCACAAACTGACCAAAACAACAGGCCATGACTGTTAACGGGAAGTAGCGCTCTGATGACCCATGCGGTACCGGAAGGAGGGCAGGGTTGACAGCGACACATTCCCTGGTGGCAGACAACAGCCCTAAATGTCCATGATGCTAATAGGTCTTCAGTGAATGAAATCACAACCAAACACTAAAAAAAGAAGGGGTGACATCATATCCTGCTACACAAACAGTAAATTGTATTGTTTATGCTGTATACACCATTATGGAAATCAGCCAACAGGCTGGTCTCTAGATATAGTATTAGTGTTGGCATCAGCCATTTAAAATTCAATAACAGTCTACCACTTGGAGTATGTTTAAAAAGTTATCTAATTAAAATCAAGTTGTATTACAGGTGCATCGGCCAGTCAGCTTCAGTTAATGTGGGGTTATGTGTTGTATAACTGTGGGCCCTGTAAGAGGAGCTATTTCCAAGCCAGTGGAGAAAATATGAGATTGAAAGAGGGATAGAAACAGAGTTCCATATTGAAACTAGTCAGGAATATTAAGCACACAATAATACCAAGCTCTTCCCTTGATGTAATCTGCCCTGATTGTGGGGTTGTGTTCCTTTGATTAACAGAGAAGGGGGGGCACCAAATCACTAATCCCAATGGGAGATCCCCTCATTTTCTCCCAAGGGCCTCAAGTGACCCCTACCACACACACACACACAGACAGACAGAGAGCATCACTCTTTTGTCTCCAGGTGGAACGTTTCAATCCTTCGCTGGACTGTTAATCCCCGAGCGAGTGTCTTTTCCTTTTCTTCATCCTCTTCTTTTTCTTTGCCACTTTTACTCTGTCACAGCAGATTGCCAAGATGAATGCTATTTTAGTGTCAGTGTATAAAAGAGCAGCTAGTTGAGATGCTGTATGGTGAAGGACAGACTGTGCCGTAGGAAAGCATGAGGTCTTGATGATCATTCAAGAGCCACAAAAGTTTGTCATTATAATGAAATGCATATAACTCTAACCATAACACTACACACGTTTCCAGTGACTACTGTTTGTTGCTTTATTGCATCACACTTGTTTAGGACGATGTGTAACCCACATTGAAAACATCTGAGAATTTGACTTTTGGTAGTCACCCCGTTTATTAGCATGTTGGAGCTGAACTGTAGAATCTGAATGGTGAGCAATTAATTAATGAATCCAAACTATTATTTATTTTATTTATAATTTTTTTTGTGGAAAATGTCAAAAATTTAAATGAATAGTTTACCCCAAAATAAAAATAATCTCATAATTTAGTCATCTCAGTCTTTTTTCTGCAGAGGACATCAGCAGTCTTTTTGGTGATCATGATTTCAAGCTTGATTACACTTCCTAGGTCTTGCAGCATGATCAGAATGCTACTTGGCGCTAGGAAGTGTAATTAAGCTTGAAATCATTTCCTTTCAAAAACTTTCTCCCGAGTGGATACATTTAAAACAATGTCTTCGTGTTGTAGTGTGGACAGGGAAAAAGGAGATATCTGAAAACGATGAGGTATTTGTGGTCATGTGACACAGTCATGCGATCCATTCAATCCAAAACAATCAAGATGGCGGCCCATGTTGTAATGACGTTGTTCAGAGGTGGGTAGTAACTCGTTACATTTACTCCGTTACATTTACTTAAGTAACATTTTTGGGAAATTTTTTCTTTTTGAGTAGATTTAAAAGTGGGTACTTTTTACTCTCACTCAAGTAAATTTCCAATGAATTCTTTTTACTTTTACTTCTTTACAATGTGTGGCGTTACTGTCGTTACATTACTGGGTTTAATTTGAATGAATGTGTAATTTATTGAGAGATTATTGAATGGGACTTTTACGAGAGTGGAAGTTCACAGCTGCGCATGATGGGACGCTCCCACTTCAGTGATGAGACTGTCACTCAAATCATCAGTGCAGCAGCATCAATCTCTTCAAAGTGAAACACTTTCTGCACTCCACACAGTGAAAAAAACACAAGCTTTTCTGTGTAATGAGATGTTCATTTTCAGGGTGATTCTGTAACTTGATTCTGGTGATTCTTAGTTCTTAAGACATCAGTTTTTAACATTTTTTAAACCAGTGCAGCAATGTATTGTGCTTTGTCCCGCATGCCATAAGTAGTATTTACGTATTTACCTCGCTGGGGTACTGGAAACTATCGTAGCTACTTCAGGCGGATTAACTGTATAAATCCACGTAAACATCCAAGTTAATTACTGCCTTTCGAGTGATCGACAACTGGAGTGTGAAGAGACAGCATTTCTGCACGTACACAGCAAGGTGCATGGGGTGCGCGCATGTGATGTGCACAAGGCAATCGTTGCGACGAGAGTGGCTGTGTCCGCAATAATCACTCATTCACTATTTCCTATATAGTAAATGGCAGTTAGTGCACTGTAACTCAGCAGTAAGTGAACGAAATTAGTGAATTTGGACGTGAGGGTTGGAGCTCTGGGGCTGGTGCAGAAATGTCACATATGAAATTTTTAAATACTTGGGCCTTATTAGTTATTCTTATTAAATAATATATTAATACAATAAATCATCATTCTGTTTGTCATTTTGAATATATAATGTGTGTTAATATAAAGAGTAAACACATTTTATCAAATAATGAGTACAGCTTAAAATGTATCTGTATGTTTTTTCTCTATATATGTTATTTTAATCAGTAATTATTTGTCAAAAAGTAATTTACTACATTCAGCATGAATAAAACATTGCAGGAGTGAAGGAAGCAGTAAAGTCCCAGCTTGTATGTCTTCCAAGTGGTGGATTGTGGGAAATTAACATCGAGTGTACTTGAAATGTACACTTGAAATTAGAGTGCATTGTGGGTAAGAATGAGCGAACAAAAGTAGGGAACGAGTGGCTCACTCAGAATTCAGACACTCCTACAAAATAGCGAAAACTCGAAATAGTGCACTATATAGTGGATAGGAGGTGGTTTCAGACACAGCGAGTGTTCCAAGATCAGGGTTGGTGTCCTACGTAGGCTGCATACTCTGCATTTAGTGAGTGGTGGTACTGCTGTACAGAACTAATGATCTAAATACTTACAACGCTGAAAACTGTAACTAGACTGAAATAAGAATCCACAAAGGACTTTAAAAGCTATGAAATAGCAAAAGAAGGCATTAATAAAGCATTATCTTGCTTTGGTTTATATTTCAGCATTATATATAATGTCCTTGTGGGACATTTTCAAGTTTTCACTGTAATAATTACTACAAATGTTTCCAAAATTCTCTTCTTATTGACAAATTCATCCAGATCTGACATTTTGAAACTAATTTCTCAGCTCTGTAGGTCCATACAATGCAAGGGAATGGGTGGAGCGAGAAGTGTAGCGGCACTTTTTTTTGGCTGGACCAAAAAAAAATTGGAGCATCATAACGGACCTTAATGCAATAATTCACCACATGTTAAGCAGTGTTCCTGCATCAACTGCGTTTATAAATTAATGACGGGATAGTGGAGAACACGAGTGGGGAGGTGAATGCCATGATCAAAGGTTTGTTGTGAAATCCAAAAAGACGTGTCTAGAAAACACGATGTGGGGATGGAAAATCCAAAGCTAAGTAATGCATATATCCCCTATAAAATATTTTGAATAATCATATCAACATTTTAATCTAATGCATCTCAATCTTAACTGTAGGCTATTATGTCCTGCATTAAATAGAAATGAACCTTTAACTATGCAAAACACCAACTGAACTAATCAACATTTTGTTATTATTGCATAGTTTTACTTTAATTGATTGCCATCTGAATGTATTTTAGTGGCGTAGGCTAATTTATGCATTATACATTTGCAGATGAAGAAGCTCAGCAAATGCGTATAAAGGAAGATTAAAAATCGCTAGTATTTCTAAAACTTAACTCTGCATTAGACATATAGTTTTGACTGTCTTATCAATAATATATAATTGATAAAAAAAAGTGTTAAAAATTCGGAGAATGTATTTTTTTCCCACAGAATTATAGGGCAAGGTTAATACAAAGAAGTGCAATAATAGAAAATAATAGGCAATAATTAGGCAATAATACATAGACATAACAATGTTTTTTTTTTTTATTTGATTTAATTTATTGTTTTGATTTTGTTCTGGTAATTTGGTCTTTTTTTTATTTCGATTGGTAATTGATATTTTTAATTTAATGTTTTTTTGTTGTTGTTTTTTTTTTGCATCTAGCAATTTATATAATTGATCAAACTGCCGATATGTTTCAAAAGTAAGCTATAAAAATTAATTAATTTAGTCTTGGGCTAATGTTCTAAGTGTTCTAATAAAGCACATTATAGCTTTTATATTTATTTTTTATTTAATACACCTTCTGCATGGAAGGTTGTGATAGTAAAAAGCATACTGAAATAACTTTACAGTGGAGAGGTAGTTAGGTGCTAATTTTGCCATGGAGCGAACACGGAGCAGGGTTTCTCTAATCCAGGAGCGTATAGTGAGTTAGGAGTGGGAAATGCACAACCCAGAGTGGAGCTGGAGTGGAGGGGAAATTGTTGCGGCTCCACTCCGCTCATATACTCTGGTGGCAACATTTTAAAGCTAAACAAACAAAGTCAGCATAAAAATAATCCATAAAACTCTGGTGGTTAAATCAGTATCTTCAGAAGTGATGTGATAGGTGTGGATGAGAAACTTTCACATTCTTCTTGTGTTTTTGGTTATTCACATACTTTTCTGCATATTGCCCCCCTGCATTCTATCACAAAATTACAAATATTGATCAGTTTCTTACCCACAGCTATCATATTACTTCTGAATACATGGATTAACCACTGGAGTATTAAGGATTACTTGTATACTCCCTTTATGTGCTTTTTGGAGCACCACAATTTTGGCCTACAGTATAAATATTCTTCTAAAAATCTTAATTTGTGTTCTGCAGAAGAAAGAAAGTCAAAAACATCTGGGATGGCATGAGGGTGAGTAAATTATGAGAGAATTTTCATCTCTTTAAAGTGATAGCTCAGAATTTAATATTCTGTCATCATCTCTCTACCCTCATGTTGTTCCAATACAATGTGAGGCTTTGTATTATGTGGAACACAAAATATGTTAGACAGAATGTTAGGGACTGACAGTCTCGGTCACCATTCACATTCAATATATATATATATATATAACATTCACTGAAAGTTAATAGTGACTCAGGCAAACATTCTCCTTATTTGTTGTATTCTGTTGCATTCTGCCCAAGATCAGCATCAGTTAGACTATTTTTATCTTAATCATACATCTTTAGTTAAAGTGAAAAATGTCTGTAGTAAACTCTACTTTGTGTCTGTGAGCCCAATCAAATTTATAAATTCATCCATAGAGCATTGCCATTGGGCTGTAATTCAGGGTTCCTGGTAAATAATAACGTTTTTTCTTGAATTTCTTTTTGTAGATACTATCTTACATACTCCATACCAGCTGTTCTGAAGTATTTTTCTTGAAAGGGACATCTTTTGCCCTGTGTTCCAATATTATTGTGTCCCTGTTTAAATTATTTCTAATTACAGTCAAAATGGTCAGTGGTCACATTAGACTAGATCAAGGCCAAGACCAGCTTAAGATTCTCTGTTGTTTTGGCCTCTTTTAAGATTTGCTAAATTTCATTTGTTTGCAGATTTTGTGTTTTAAGTTAACAGTAATTATTTATATACAGACACAGAACATTGGCAATCCTATTTGTTATTTTGACATGTTAAGGTCTGTCCAAGAAGAGAACTTTGGATAAACATGAGAAAAGAACATATTCCATCACAGACAGAGTTTCTAGGTTTGTTAATGCAGATTTATGTGTTTGCTGAGCAAATAAAGTAAGGGGTGAAGTAATGTAATTTTAGACTAATGAAAATGGCCAGGGTTTGGCTCTGAGCTATATGTGCAGAGTAGGTGAGAGAGTCAGGACAGACTTCGGTTACAGTTCCTCTGAACGAGCAGTGCTTCCAATTGTTTTCACAATTTAAATTGCGAAGAGGGTTTCCAGAGGACCTGATGGTGTGCTGGCTGAACAAACAGACACAAATGCCTCTAAGAATGTGTGTAAGGAATTCAATGGAACTGTCCATCTTGGCTGCAAATACTTGACAAAAAGCACCACCACCCGCCATACACACACTTCATATGCATATGCAAATATATACATATTATATATGCAGATTATATTCATGGGACTCAAGGATTCTCCATCTGTACCGGCCGCCCTTTATCAAATCACCTCTTAATTGTTTGTAAATGTTTTTACAATTACCGTCCCCTCATTTTCCATCCTTTTCTCTAATTTATTTAGTCCCTTTCTCTTTCTCCAGCACACCCACCTCCTTTTAGTTTTGTTGCTGTAAACATGTTGACAAATAGCCCTTTGAAAGCCCAGTTACAAATGACATTTATTCAGCAACAAAGCGGTTATTTGAGTGGCCTCCCTGGGCTTGCTTTACACCGACTCTAGTGATCAGCTGTCTCATGGCCAAGCACCTCAGGCTCTCTGCCCACCCATGACACAGGTTTCATGAAGGACCTTTTTAGAAATGCAGCAGAGGTGAGGTTTTCTAAAAGCGCTGCTTCCACAACCCCGTTTCAGCTAATGACTCTTAGCGGGCATTGGTTTGCATACTGTACATCCACTTCTTCCATAACAAGTAAATAAAATTTTTGGCATTATAAAAAAGCATTCATAAAAAAAACGTACATTAAGTTGATTAAATTGGCAAAGCCAAAGTTTGTGTGTGAAACATTATCATGAAAATACAGCTCTTGAAACCTTCATTCTGTGTTTTTTGTAACTTTGTACTTTGTAACTTTTATGCTGATTATCCATATTTGTCCTTTACTTGAAAAACACATGCAGTGATGACAAATATTTACAAAGGTAACAGTAGTTTCCACCAAATAAAATTGCTAATAAAGTTAGTGTTAAAATAATAGTCTGGTAACTTGGTATTTGCCACTTCTGTCAACAAAAAAAAAAAATTACTGTAACCAAAATTATAGAAATCGTCTAGGTTTCTATACCACCGTTCCCCGATGGAGGGAACGAGACGTTGTGTCGGAGAAGCGACACTTGGGGTCTCTCTTGAGCGCCGATGTATGCCTCTGATCTATGAAAAAAGGCCAATGAGAAGTTGGCAGATGGTATTTGCATACCCCGCCCCCGGACATACGGGTATTTAAGCAGGCAAATATGGGAGTTCATTCAGGATTTTTCTGAGGAGCCGGAAATGGTCCGGCCACAACAGTGGCTCGGCTCAACGACATGGCAGGGAAGACACAAAATCTCATTCCCTCCATCGGGGAACGGAGGTTACATACGTAACCTAGACATTCCCCTTCTGTCGCTGTCTCCACGTTGTGTTGGAGAAGCGACACTAGGGGTCCCACTTAAATCATGCCATGCACTGGGCCATGTACGTGAACTGCTGATAAAGAAGTGGGCAGGTATTCTTACGTGCAAACGCGACCAGCTGTATCAGGCTGCACGTACCCTTTCCCAATGCCCCATTAAAGTCATCAGAATACTTATGGTTACCCTAGTGAGGGGAACAAGGTGATGCTTGCCAACCTGGGAACGGGCCAAGCCTGGCCGGGCCTCTTTTCTCTCTATGTTTCTCGCATACAGCAATTACGGCCGGGGCTCTTACATGCATTAAGGGAAGGGGGTCTTACCCAGTTTCCTATTCTTTCAGGGGGAGAAGACCCTGCGGAGACCACACCTACCCTGCAGGGGAGGTAAATGTGGCGAATACATCACATGGCCACTTAGGACCTATGTGGGAAAGTTGCCGTGGTGGTAGATCCAGCTTCGTAGAGGGGGGAGTTGCTACAGCACGGCAACCGAGGCAGCTGGAACTGCCTAAGGGAGACACGGGGGTCCGCTCATGAGGGGACAGTACCGCGGAGATTACACACAGGGGGAGTCCGTACAGGAGGCCTTAAACCTGTGGAGCACCTACTCCAGTACAGGGTAGATTAAGTACCCGTAGTGGCTTGGGTCGGCGAGTTCCTCCGCTGAACTGCGGGCCCATGAGGGCTAGGGAGGAATCAACCAGGGATCCGAGAGATGGGGTCTCCTGGGAAAAAAGGCACACTATTTTACCTCGGCTGAGGGAAAGGGTGCTAGGCGCAGCGATTCACCCGGCCAGTTCTTCAGCATGTTACCGAGTTCTATGGGCTCAGACCTGTGAAAACGTGATGATACTGACTCAACTCGGAGATTGTAGAATCTCGCGAAAGTATTAGGTGTTGCCCATCCTGCTGCTCTACCGATGTCTGCTAGGGAGGTGCCCCTGGCCAGTGCCCACGAGGACGCAACATTTCTGGTTGAGTGCGCTCGAACCCTCAAGGGGGGGGCGGGGGGGTGGATGGCATGGCCTGGGTGTGATAAACCAATGAAATGTCATCGACAACCCAGTGGGTGAGCCTCTGTTTGGAGACAGCGTTCCCTTTCTTCTGTCCCCCGAAGCAGACAAAGAGCTGCTCAGAACGTCTAGAGCTCTGCGTGTGGTCAAAATAGATATGAAAAGCACGTACCGGACACAGCAAAGAAAGGGCTGGGTCTGCCTCCTCCCGGGGCAGCGCTTGCAGGTTCACTACCTGATCTCTGAAGGGCGTAGTAGGAACCTTGGGCACATAGCCCGGTCGCGGTCTTAGGATGTGTGTGTCTGCTGGTCCGTACTCCAGGCAAGTGTCGCTGAGAGAGATCGCTTGCAGGCCCCCGACCCTCTTGATGGAGGTGAGCGTGATCAGCAGGGCCGTTTTGAGAGAGAGGGCCCTGAGTCCAGCAGAATCTAGCGTCTCGAAGGGGGGGTCTCTGGAGGCCCGTGAGGACCACCGAGAGATCCCAGGAGGGGAACAGGCTTGGCCGGGAGGGATTTAGCCTCCGGGCGCCTCTTAGGAACCTAATAATTAAGTCGTGGTTACCCAGAGACTTGCCGTCTATTGTGTTGTGGTGAGCCGCGATGGCGGCGACATACACCTTGAGGGTGGAGGGGGACAGCCTCCCCTCCAGCCTCCCCTGTAGGAACACAAGCACTGATGTAACTGCGCACCTCTGTGGGTCTTCGGCTCGGGAAGAACACCAATTTGTGAACAGGCGCCACTTTAGGGCGTAAAGATGCCTGGTAGAAGGGGCTCTGGCTTGGTTGATTGTGTCTATGACGGTCGATGGTAGACCGGCTAGCTCTTCCGCATCCCATCTAAGGGCCAGACGTGGAGGTTCCAGAGGTCTCGGTGCGGGTGCTAGAGCGTGCCCCGTCCCTTAGAAAGAAGGCTATCCACCTGGTGAATCGCCGTGTATCCGTGGCGCGCTCCGCCGTCGAGGGTAGCGAGAGCGGATGAGCAAGTGGTGGTGTGACGAGTGGAGAGGGGTTTCTGTTGAAAGCAAGCTGCGACTGCAATGTTGTCATGGTCATGTTCTCGCAGTGAGAACATGAACCATCCACAAACGCAGCCTCGGTGTGATCGCTACCCAAACACACGAGACAATGCCTGTGGCCGTCTGAAGCGGAGAGCACTCTACCGCATCCAGGAACAACACAGGTGCGGAAAGGCATCTTGAGAAAGACGCATCCTGAAAAGGACGTTCAACGCCGCTGTGTTTGCTCTTTTAGAGGAAATTACTCTTTTAATAAAATCACTCTTTTGTATAGAACTCTTTCGAGTTTGTCTGCGCTGTTGAAGCGCCCAGGGGCAACAATGCACCGCCGTGCAAGAAGGAGAAATCCGCTGTTGTGCACCGTCAAATCCAACAGCATGCAGAGCATCAGAGGAATAGCAGGAACTGGTGTGTGACTCGCAGCAAACTGCATACACGACCATCGGCTCTGAAGAAATTTTCTTAATGAACTCCCGTATTTGCCCGCTTAAATACCCGTATGTCCGGGGGCGGCTTATGCAAATACCGTCTGCCAACTTCTCATTGGCCTTTTTTCATAGATCAGAGGCATATATCGGCACTCAAGAGAGACCCCTAGTGTTGCTTCTCCGACACAACGTGGAGAGAGCGACAGAAGGGGAACTTCTTATACTGTACTATTTGAAGGAGATCCCATATTAATTTATTATAATTTGAAGTTTTAATGGAATTCTGGTGGAAACAATGGTGATAATGGTACCTGTTTTTAAGTGATAACTGATGGACAGCCAACACAAGCTATTGTATTATCGTTAAACATTGCTGAGCTTCATTTTGCAGGTATACATGACGTTAAAGTGTTGTGGGGGTTGTGACTGTATTTGTAGCAACACTTGTTTCTTTCAGTGGGGTTTGGTTGTAGCTATAGATGGTCAACAGCCTGACTGCATTAAACATGTTGCACACAACTGCATCCGAGTGTGGTGACACCAGTGGACTCATTCTGTTTAATGGAATCAGGTGTTGATAAAGTGTGTGTGTGTGTGTGTGTGTGTGTGTGTGTGTGTGAGCGTGTATTTATCACTTTGTGGGGACCAAATGTCCCCATAAGGATAGTAAAACCCGAAATGTTTGACCTTGTGGGGACATTTTGTCGGTCCCCATGAGGAAAACAGCTTATAAATCATACTAAATTATGTTTTTTGAAAATGTAAAAATGCAGAATGTTTTCTGTGAGGGTTAGGTTTAGGGGTAGGGTTAGGTTTAGGGGATAGAATATAAAGTTTGTACAGTATAAAAACCATTATGTCTATGGAAAGTCCCCATAAAACATGGAAACACAACATGTGTGTGTGTGTGTGTGTGTGTGTGTGTGTGTGTGTGTGTGGAAACTGGAGATTCAGTCAGTAAGTGTGAGTGTGTCTCAGGGGCTTTAAGAGCTTTAGTGATTCAGTTTGTGTATGCAGAGTGGATTTACTTTCACTAAGTGTATGTGTGTGTGTGTGTGTGTGTGTGTGTGCTTAAAGATATTTGGTGTCTATGAGAAGCCCCTCTTTCGTGGACCATTGCCTGTGTGAGTAGCTTGGTCTTAGTGCATGGCTGCTCCAGGACAGAACAGCCTTTCATTCACACCCAGAGTGGTGTTCCAACCTGCAATAAATGAACATTCAATCTCCTTGAGCTTCTATTGAGCTCTCACTTTGATTCTCTCTCTCTCTGTGTCTGTCTCTCTCTCTCTCTGTCTCTCTCTCTCTCCAATTACCCACTTTGTTTGGGATACAGGTCAGATGTCCATGCATGTCATAATGTGTGGATAGACAGAGAAAGGAAAAGGACATTTAGGAATTAAGAATGTGTGTTCTGCAGAAAACATCTACATTTTGACTTCTAACACGTTTTTGAGTAAAATATACCATTAAAAGTTTAGTGGAAGCACACTTATACTCAAGAAGTTATTTTTGTGCAGAGAGAAACAGAGAGAGGGATTAATTTCAGTCAAAAATAGTGGCTTGTTTATCTCTGATTATCCCCACACAGAATTAACAAAGTGTAAAGCTAAATTTCATTTGGCCCAGGGCAGAATCCCACTTTCTTATTTCCTGGTGTGCGTATGTGTATGTTTGTCACATTACAACCAAGAAAATATGTTTGCCTCTAACTGTGTTCTCCTTTTCTTTGCTGTTCTCCACTGGATTCCCTCTGTGAGATTGCTTGTATAATTGTCAGCAAAAAGAAAACATAGCATGAAAAGCATTTATTAAATCTAAAAAGGAAGACACAGTTGGTGTTTACCAATTAATTGCTTGTATGTATTATCAATCGCTTATTTTTTTCACTATTTTAAGTTGCTTTTGATGAAAGTATCTATTAACTGAAAATATTTAAATAAATAAGTAAATATTATTCATTATTTCTACAAAGAAACAAAAATTTCTGCATACATTTTTGGGGAAATTCTGCAGAATGGATTTAATCATGCAAAGTGTGTTAAAAGAGTTGAGAGTAATTTTTGATACACTATATAGCCAAATGTTTGTGGACATCTGAAGACCGACATTCTTAGCTGCTTGTTATACATTTGATTTCAAAACCAAAGGGATTATTCCCACTCATGCTGCTATAACATCTTCCACTTTTCTGGAAATAATTTTCAGTTGATGTTGTAATATAGCTGCATGGATTTAGTCCCATTCAGACACAACCACATCTGAGAAGTCAGGCACTGATGTTGGACGATGGGGCCTGGCTCACAGTTGGCATTCCCACCCACACACCCACCCACCCATCCATCCATCCATCCAATCACATCTATCCATTTATAATATATTGTTAATATGTAGATTTGATAAACTTAATTTTTCTCATTTTTCTTAATTTTTCACTCAAATGTTCTTTTTGTAAACGTTTGAGAGTGATGAATGTGTATAGGTGTTTATGTAGAGCACCCAAATACACTCTAATGGGGAAATGAAAGGGAATATTGATCCCATGCCAGGCTCAGTTGCCTCATACCCCATCATGCTGCCTGTTAGGACCCTCTGTTCCCCTTTGACACTTAAGCAAAATGCTGCAGGATGTTTGCTAAATACTGAGGAAACTGTTTGTCAAATGACTGTGTGTATGTGTAAACAGAGCTGGTTGTTCCAGTGGCAACACTCCTATTTGAGACTGGCCTCTGGTTTTGGATCCATGCATGGATGTATTTTCCATGTTCCTTGATGGCATGTCAGGACTCACAAACATGCAGTCTGTGTCCCGGCTTGTTCAGGCCTCAGCCCAAATCTATCTGTCTGTTCCACCAGATAATCAAACTATGGTCTCTCTGTAATCAAATGTCAACTATGAGAATGTGTCTTTGTCTCATTGGAGCCCAACATCAATCAAGAACTTCTCAAGCTCTTATACACTGTCCAGCTTTAGAACAGGAACTTATTGTGAAAACTACATGATAATTACTACTACTAAATTATCTACTAATTAATTTAAGTAGATAATTACTACTACTAAATGGTCTTTGGCACCACTTTTGCAAAATGATAATGCGGCCACTTATACTCATCTCGGCAGTTCTGAGGTGAAATGTCCACTGTATGACTCTAAAATCTAGTTACATTTTTTTTCCCCAAACAGATAATGTTTTTGTTAATTGATTCTATGAGTCCAGGCTGGAATTTTACAACTTAATTGACATCCTGTCTGAATGATCTTTGTTTCAGTCAAGTACTGCACTGTAAAACTTAATCACAGCATCAGATTTTTCAAAAACATTTCTTGAAATGGCCATTCCAACTTTTCTAAATGTGGCTTATTCGTATGATATTGTGCTATTCCTACAACTTGTTTCCATCTAAAAAGCAACAAGTACTTGCTTCTGTCACACACAACAGCTTCCTATCATGTTTACACACTCTACTGATTGGTTAACCCTCTGGGGTCTGAGGGTGTTTTGGGCCCTGGAGAAGTTTTGACTTGCCTTGACATTTGTGCTTTATTCAGTTGCTTAAAAACATATTAATGGCTAAAGTCTGATAACACTGTATTCAGCACAAACTGGGCTGCAATAACATGTGTGTACATGTTTGTATTTTTGAGAAAATAACATTTATGCATGGTTTTTGAAAAAAAAAAAAAGACCTATAACACATACTAAACATTTGTCCACAAGCCTTTTGAGAACTGGATCTTGTAGCCTAGAGTTTTTGCTACAAAATGATAAAACCATCCTGATCACTCATTCATACAAAACAATATAGTCATTTAACTTTTGTAAGACACTTTTAGTGTTAGAAAGGTCATATGCAAGGAGGCGTGAATTATCATGAATATTGATTGTAATTCACATTTGAGGAGACAAAGACCCCTCCCCTGGGCCCATCACTGAATAATGTGACAGAGAGCGAATGAATGTGAGGAGACTTAAGTTTTAAGTTAAATAAGTAATTTGACTATACATGTTCTTTACATAAAGACTTTACTTAATTTAATACCTACACTACCATTTAAAATAAGTCTCTTACGCTCACCAAGACTGTATTTATTTGATCCAAAATACAGCAAAAACAGTGATATTGTGAACTCTTTTTACAATAAAAAAAAAAACAGTTTTCTATTTGAATATATTGTAAAATGCAATTTGTGATCAAAGCTGAATTTTCAGCATCATTACTGCAGTCATCAGTGTCACATGATCCTTCAGAAATCATTATAATGTACTGATTTTCTAATATGGGCATATTTAAATTGCATTTTACTTATTTACACCTGAACAGATATTTGCATGCACAAGCTTCATTGATGATAATAAGGCAGCATAAACTCTAGTTAAAATATAATCTAAACATTCATATTATTTTTATATAATATTACATATCATAATTATATCATACAATACAATTTAAATACCTGCTTGAGATGAAACAACATTTAAATGTAATTAAAACTTGCTTATTAGGAGTCATATTTAAAATTTCAATACTCTGAATCCTGGCTAGCAAGTCTGGAAACAGTCCCACTTGTAAAATATGTACATGTTTATATAAAATAGCATGTCAACTAATGTAAGTAAAACTAAATGACTAACTCATCCGGAATTGTATCCTCCTGAATCAAGTCACTCTTCTTCTGAGAAAAATGTTTTAGGCACAGTCGGGGACATTCAACATTTGCATTGATCGTCTCAGCACATTACCATATGAATAGTGCCCTCTGCCCATGGGTGTGATCACATTAGGGATAATTAGCTGAGCCAGGGAAAATAGTACATCGCTTTGTTTCATAAAGATTACATTGCAGGAGAATATTTGTTTTAAATTTGAATTGTTTTATTTAAAAGTAGACATTTTAAGCTTTCTTTAGACATATGTTTCATGTTTGTATTCACAGAGTTGCAGTTCATTTTTGTGACGTGTTTCAGAAATATGCTCGTGAACACAGAGACTGCTGTAAGCACACCATTTTTGTTTTGTTTATTTTACAAAAGCACAAGGTTTTGTTGTTATTATGAGTGTACACAAATAAAAGAAAACCCTTTATAGTCTCTAATGATGTCTTACAATTATCTGTATCCCCCAAAATGACAGAGAATTTTATGTTGTTTCCACTGTAAAGACAAAAAAATCCAGCAGGACATGCTGGTGCGTCCGTCGACCCCAGAGGGTTACGTTTAGACAAGGGGTTTGGGTAAGGGCATAATATTAATAAGTATGTCCTTGGAGGGCCTGGGTAGCTCAACGAGTAAAGACGCTGACTACCACCCCTGGAGTCGTGAGTTTGAATCCAGGGCATGCCGAGTGACTCCAGCCAGGTCTCCTAAGCAACCAAATTGGCCCGGTTGCTAGGGAGGGTAGAGTCATATGGGGTAACCTCCTCGTGGTCGATATAATGTGGTTAGCTCTCGGTGGGGCACATGGTGAGCTGTGCATGAATGCCGTTGAGAATAGCGTGAAAAACCCACATGCGCTATGTCTCCACATTAACGTGCTCAACAAGCCATGTGATAAGATTCGTGGATTGACGGTCTCAGATGTGGAGGCAGCTGAGATTCGTCTCCGGATTGAGTCACTATGCCACCACGAGGACTTAGAGCGCATTGGACAATTGGCCATTAGGCAGAAAAAAAACTGAAATACATTTTTAAATAAGTATGTCCCATGCCTTATGTGCAAAACATGCACTTACTTCCGCTTTACACATTCGTAAATTTGTGATGAAGTCGTACAGATTTATGTGAACAACATCAGAATCAGCTTTATTGCCAGGTATGCTTACACATACAAGGAATTTGTCTTGGTGACAGGAGCATCCAGTGCACAAAAATACAATACAGCAACAAGAAAAAATAGAATTAAAAGATAGAATAAAAAAGATTTAATAGAAAATAAAATATATATAGAATACACAATAAGACAAAATATATATATATATATATATATATATATATATATATATATATATGCATCTATTTTGTCTTATTGTGTGTGTATATATATATATATATATATATATATATATATATAACACGCAGTGCAAAATACAAATTTGTTATATACAGTTCAAGTTAACGTAATGCAGAAGAGGTAGGATCCATCCATCCATCCATCCATCGTCAACCGCTTATCCTGTGTACAGGGTCGCGGGGGGCTGGAGCTTATCCCAGCTAACATTGGGCGAAAGGCGGGGGACATCTTGGACAGGTCGCCAGTCCATCGCAGAGAGGTAGGATGTGTTGGATAATATAAAAAGACTAAGCTGTGAATTGCACATAATTATTGCTCAATAGGGCAATTTATCTGTCCATGTGATGGATAGCCTGAGGGAAAAAACTGTTCCTGTGACTGGCGGTTCTGGTGCTCAGTGCTCTTTGGCATTGGCCAGAAGGTAACAGTTCAAAAAGGTAATGGGTTGGGTGAGTGGGGTCCAGAGTGATTTATCCAGCCTTTTTCCTCACTATGGACATGTACAGTTCTTGAAGGGAGGGCATGGGGCAACTAATAATCCTCTCAGCAGTCCGAACTGTCCTTTGTAGTCTTCTGATATCCGAATCTGTTGCTGCACCAAACCAAACAGTTACTGAAGTGCAGAGGACAGACTCAATGACTGCTGAGTAGAACTGCATCAGCAGAGCCTGTGGCAGGTTGAACTTCCTCAACTGGCAAAGAAAGTACAATCTCTGCTGGAGTCAGTGTGGGTCTCCCACTTCAGGTCACTTCAGATGGTAGTGCCCAGAAACCTGAATGACTCCACTGCTTCTACAGTGCTGTTTAGAACGGTGAGGGGGGTTAGTTTTGGGGTGTTCCTCCTAAAGTCCACAGTCATCTCTACCGTTTTGAGCATGTTCAGCTCCAGGTTGTTTTGACTACACCAGTGAGCCAGTCGTTCATCCTCCCTTCTGTATACAGACTCATCGTCACCTTGAATGAGGCCAATGGCAGTAGTGTCGTCTGCAAACTTCAGGAGCTTGACAGAGGGGTCCTTGGCGGTGCGAGACCATACGAATAACCAACTCCAACTGGCCATTCCATGCTGTTACTCTATCAAATGGTATTTTTTTTTAAAAGAAATGACTGACTAAACGATTGAATATTGATGATTAGGACCCAGTTTAATGATATCAGTTCTGAGGATAGTCCAACTTTATAATATTCAATTCCTGAAAAATGGGGCTTCCATAAGCTTAACTACTGGAGGGTATCCATAAATAAAAACATATTTCTGAAAACATTTGACTTACTGGTAATATATTGCTTTTGAATAGATTCTAGTACAGTTGCTTCTTCCAGGCTTTTCTTAATTGTTCATGCGTTTGCACATACACCCTCTCTTCAGTTCCTCACGCTTGAGATCCGAAAGCTATTGTATATCTCAATTTTGTTCTTGTGTTTGAGAAGTTAAAACAGGGTAAGCTTTTAAAATAAACCATGTTAAACAGTAAGAAGGTGAGGAAAGTATTTGGCCCATCTGATTAAAATGTGTGAAAAATGTGGACACATGCTGGTTAGCATCATTTGCCTGTGGAAAAGAAGAAATGATAGAATATTTCAGATTTTTGAGAACAGCTTTCTTTTCATTGAAATAGTAAAAGACGGAGGAGGAGGGTAGGGCCGGCCCATGATGAAGCACGCCCGGCCCCTAATCGGGCTAATCAAGCTGATGAGAGGGATAAAGGTGACCGGAGGCAACAGTTCGAGAGAGAGCTATGGGCAACTGCCTGAATGTGTTCATGTATTTTGTCTTCATGGTTTAATGTATCATTAAATGATTATTTATTGTCAAGCCGGTTATCGCCTCCTCCTTTCCATTTGACCCAGTGTTACACACTCAAGAGTCAAAATTATGTGCCGAACTTCCTTAAAACCATTGCTATCTTACTTAAAATATTTTTTTTTCTGATGCCTTTCCTTCACAAAGCACAGGAGAGCAGAAACACACACACCTCAATCCTGACTACTCACATTCTGGCAGTATGATTTGTATTGCTCTTTTATGAGTGTGAATGGGTAATTTTGAAGTTGTCACATTCTTCAAGCAACATGCCAAAACTTCTAAATGACTGTGGACATGTGGCATTTTTGTTGCCTTATGAATGTACTGCTTGCTAATTCAATATATTTTCTTTTTCAAAAAAGACAAGTGTGTGTGTGTGTGTGTGTTTGTGTTTATATAAAGCTGTCTGTGCGTGCATCTTAGTAATTAGTCCAATGGGCTCTTTTTTTGAGATTTACATTTACATTTACATTTATTCATTTGGCAGACGCTTTTATCCAAAGCGACTTACAAAAGAGGAAAAAACATCAGCGAATCATCTTAGGGAGACAGTGGTACAAAAGGTGCCATATTACAAAGTTTCACTATCATCAGAATAGTAAACAAAACAGATTTAAGTGCAACAAGAAATGTATATAAATATATATATATATTTTATTTTTTATTTTTTTGGGGTGGACCTGGGGAGGGGGTACTGGCATTTAGACAAGCCAAAAAAAGAGACAAAAAAATAAGAAAAGTAAAAAATAGAAGGAAAATAAATGTAGTGGGGACAAACAACAGAGCGTATCACTGTCAGGATGTCAGGACTCCCTCCTCCCTTGTCCAGCCATCTCCTCTCCTCATCTAATCCTTTATCACTTCATCACCCTCATTTAGATGAATCTGGATATCCAGCAGAAGAAATGCCAGTTACACTGCTGCTAAAGTCAATAAGTGTTCTTTTGTCTGAGAAAGCCGTAATCCCCTATTAAGCACGAGAGCCGATGTTTGACCCAACTATAAACACCGCTCACACTCCCCAACCAATAAATAAGTAAAGAGGCTTAAGAAATAATAAAGAAATGAATTACTTTGTGTCTTATGAGCACATTTAATGTTGTTTTTTTGAGACTTCATATGCTGCTTGATTTGATTTGCTGCTGTTGTTATTTTTGCACTTAATCTCTATGGATTTCAAGTTCGTAGGATAAATATATTTTTACCATGGTTATCTGAGTGAAAGACTTTGCAGATACTTTGTTGTGGTGCAATCAGAATATTACACCTTTATTCCACTTGTTTTTTTAAGTTACGGTTGTCGTTTTTTTTTAAGACAATGTGGCTTAAACTGCAAAAAATATATATTTGCCGTCCAGGGTTGTTCTTTTGGTCTCTAAACACAGAATAGGGAGTCTTTATTCTGATATGTTTACACAAGCTGCCTTGGGTATGTACAACTGTCCTAACCGGCACCTCTGATCTGTGAGCTAAACTGGCCTGGGAGATACAAGTGAGAATAAGATAAAGGGAAGTGTTTTTGATGGGTATGTTTTTAGAGACAAACAGATTTCCTCTGGAGAGAGAGAGATGCTCTGAGAAAATATAGAAAGGCATATTGAGAAACAGGCAGGGAAGAAAAGAGAGATCACCTTGCTGAAGAGACAGTCAGACTAAGAGATAAAGAAGAGGAGGGGTTTAGTGCCCCAAAAGAGACCAGACTTTAACTCCTGGTTGACAGGCTGCTGGGTCTCGGACCATACGGGCCTGTCTCTTCTACTATCAGCCCAGCTGCCCTCCCCCTCTGTCCCCACACCTGACACTTTGACACGGGCACAGCATTGACAAATAGCTGGAGCTTTCACCTTCTGTCACCCTGTCTGGATGGCACTAAATCAGCCCAGTGATACTGTACCCTGGCCCCACTGACAGGTCCTCTGTCACAACACAGCACTGATCGGGGTCTCTATGGGTGGCTTAGCCCTGCTGAGTGGGGGCTCTTTCTTCTCTTCATAATGCACTGAGAATCAGTTAAGCAGCTTGTCACTTGGTGTGCCATAGAGAGAGAGAGAGAGAGAGAGAGAGAGAGAGAGAGAGAGAGAGAGATGTGGTTGCATTGTGTGTGTGTGCTGGGGAAATAAATAAATCTTGAGAACATGATAGGCAGGTGAGTTTAGTAGTTTGAGATGACAGTGACTGAGATATAGATGATACAGCCCAGCTGCAGCGAAAAGATAAATCATACATAACCACTGACTGTGATTAAAAACAGAGACATAAAGGATTCTTAATATAGTTTTTTTCTGTTAATCCTCATTCAACTCCACCAAACGGAATTGTTTAGGGTACCTCACAAATAAAGTACAAAAATACAGCTGCTAAAAGCAAAACACGTGCATTAAAGAGATAGATCACCAAAAACTGTAAATTCTGTCATCATTTACTCAAACTCACACGTATGACTTTCACTCTAGAACTTCTATTGTTTTTAAAGCTAAACAATTAACAGCCTGATCTCATGAAATTTATGTGACAATGGCAACAGTTTAGCAAACCAAATTCATGTGCTTCATTACACTTTTGGTTACAGTTTCTCTGTGAAATGCCCAACAGGTGGTGACAAAATTTAGTGAAATTATGTTGTCAGACAAGTTTTTAAAAGGTGCTAAAAAGTTTATTTATTTATTTATTTTTTTTCATGGAAAGGTATGCAAAAGTGATCCTACTCCCTAAAAGATATCACTGAAATAACTGCCCTGAGATATCACACCGATCACTGTGACAGTTAGAATCTCTGTAAAAAGTCAAATAAAAAGTGTCCTGTAGCCAATCAGATGGCGTATGGGGCACATTCTGCCTGTCAACTATTTTGGGGCGTTCTCATAGTGTTATCATTGCAGCTAATTATTGAGGCTTAATGGCATATTGTAGTTTATAATTTTGTCAGTTGAGGGTGCAATTTCGCTACTGTTGTGTTTGACATCTGTGGGAACATGCTTTGTATCGGTTTCAACCATATCGGGTGCGGTGTTTTGGAAAGAGGTGCGGTCTTCTGTGAGGCAGCCAGTAACTGAGGTCAATTTAGATAATTCACCATGTTGGACTCATTTAAGTTGTTATAGATGGTCAGCTTCAACATGATCAATTTCACTAATATTTTCTAAACTTTAAATTTAGTTAGATCATTAATTATCTGTCTTCCGCTCACGAATGTCCTTCGATGCACGCAACATACTGAGTCAATTATACACAAGGTGAATAAATGTTAAAACTGTCATCACTTTCTCAAAGACTGTGTTTTAAATTTAGGGACAAACCTTGTGTCCTTGTCTGCACTAGTGACCACAGAGGTCCAAATGGGCATGGAAAAGGTAGATGTCTAAAGTTATTTTTATAATAGAATTATTTTAATATTATTCATATTATAATAAATGTCTCACAACAATATAATATACATTTAAATACATTGTCATCTGCTGTACCTATAAATTGTTCTGGGAAACAGTTTCCCAGTTTTTTGTGTTTTACCTAAAGGATTAAATATGATGATTTTTATGATGATGATTAGTATTAGGACTGTTCATAATACTGCTTAATAATGTCACTTGTACATATTTCTCTATTTCAGAGAGACATGTTTCACCCGTTTCATTTGCTTCATGCTTCAGAATGTAATAATTTTTAGGCAATAATGTTTTTTTCAGTGTTACAACTTTTCTGCTGATTTTTTCAATATAAATCCAGCCCAAAGAGGCTCAAATACAGAAGACACAGTTTCACTGTGATTGATGCCTTTTCTTTTACATATACAGATGAACTCCTCAGAGCCACATCACTGAATGGTAAAGGCTTTCTCATCATTGATTAAAATTTTCATCCTTTGTAAGCTTTTGTATCTTACCAGAGGGGGGGTTGCAGAGGCATGGATGAAGCATGCATGGTGCAGACCAAAAAAACAAACAGATGTCAATGGAAAATATTTTAACCTCTACACTTACGGATGCACATTAAATGCTCCCAAAAGGTCTTATGAATGCCTGCTGATCATTAACCCTTAAAAGGGCAAGAACAAAAATACCTATTATGAAAACAAATTAATTTATTGCTATTTTCTAACATATTACAGCCCAAATATTACATTTTCAAGTTTTTATTTTCCATCAACATACTGCTTTTATTGACAATTTTGCAGCATGTATATTTCATCAAAACAGCATATAAAACCTAGGAACATTTGTCCTGAGGTTAATGGACTTCTCACAATGCTCCCATGTTACTTTAAATTAAGATTTTAAATTGATGTCAGAGTTTTAACACAAAGTCACATGACCTCAGTATTTGCCAGGACTGTATTTTCAATAAGTTTCACAGAAGTTTCCCTGCTCCTCGTTTAAGCCTCTCAATAATTTATCAATTATTTTACTCTGTCCTCTATATTCAAGGGTAATGTTATTTATATGTCTTGCACTCCATTGCAATATATTAATCATGGTTTTACTTGAGTAATATTGTAGTAAACATAACTTTAGTAACAATGTAAAATTTTGTAGTTATGGTTTATAAATACCATGGTTAAATACTGATTTCTGTAGTAAAACAAGGTTTAATTTTCATAACAGTCAAACGTGTTTTTTTTCAGCAGTTATGGTAGTAAACCAGAGCCACAACATTCACATTTTACCATACTTCTCATTTTCCTGTGTTATTAGAGCGGGTTCACTACAAATATCATGGTCAAAATATGGTTACTAATAAAACCTTGTAAAGTTTTGTAGTTATGGTTTTCTACAAATAACATTGATAAACTATGTTTACTGTACTAAAACCATGGTTATTTTTTGTGAGGGAATGCTAATATTTCAGGGGGGAAAAATGTCTCCCTCTCTGTCCTCTTAAGTGGCTCTGTATGTTCCAAACCTGAATCACAATAGAGATTGCAATTACTTACTTTAATAGAAACAAAGATGCAAATGTGGTGGTGTAGTGGTCTAAGCACATAACTGGTAATCTGGTAATCTGAAGGACACTGGTTCGAACCCCACAGCCACCACCATTGTGTCCTTGAGCAAGGCACTTAACTCCAGGTTGCTCCAGGGGGATATAGCGCCTTTTTAACCTTAACGGTATTCAAAGCGCTTTACACTGTGACTCATTCACCCATTTATACACACATTCATATACCAATGGCGGCAGAGCTGCCATGCAAGGCGCTAGCCTGTCATAGGGAGCAACTTGGGGTTCAGTGTCTTGCCCAAGGACACTTCGGCATGTGGAGTCATGTGTGCACTAACCCTGCAATTAGTGGCCGACCCGCTCTACCAACTGAGCCACAGCCGCCCCGAAAACAAAAGTAGAAAATATGTTGATTCTATGACGTTGTTTCCCCCAACTGAAATCAACGTTGTTTCAACATCAGGGAAGCAAACCAGTTAGATTGTATATATATATACGATTTGTGTGAAAGTAAATAAAATGCACAATTGTTGTAGCGCCTCTAGTGTTAATTTCACCAGCAACATAGAAAGCAGCACGTAAAACTAATTTTGCAAAAACTTAGTTATTGTAACGTTAATACTATGGGACTAGGTTGACAATGCAAGTTATCGCGTGAACACGCAAGCCACTGTGAACAAGCTTCTATTATAGCACTCATTAACGCTCAATGGATATCAAGATTTTCAATGAAAAACAACCTGAATTTTGGGTTGTTTTTCACCCAAACCAATCATACAGAAGGCTTCGAATATGACAAATGAGTCACATGGACTTCTTTTATGATACTTTTAGATCCTGTTTTTAAGCTTTAAAGTGATGTACTACCCACTGTCATTGTATTGAAAAGACAGGGCAAGATAGTCATTAAAACATATAAGAAAGAAAGTCATGTAAAGTCATGAGGAATTTGTGAGTAAATTATTGGCATCTATCTCTGTGAAATTTAAGAAAACTAATCTTTAATTGCACCCATCTGTCCCTGTGGTCAAGGCATATGGTAGATTTATTTATTTATTTTTGTGTCAGTAAAGTTATGCCTTCAGTACACTACTAAAACTGCCCTAAATCTTTTTGTTGGTCTCCGTATACAAATGTGTGTAATTGCCTTTTGGAGTTTTAAGAAAGTTTTTATCTTAAAGTATGGACAACTGAGGGCAATCGGTTTCTGGAAGTAAAAATCCCATTATTTATTTATTTTCTCATAGATTTATTGATTTTTACTGATAATTTATAAACCTTTAAAGAAAGACCTTTGGGCAGCTTTGTGAATAATGTAATCGAATCAGTCTCCCTACATTCTCAAAGAACGTATTTATTTGTATATGTCTAACTATTTTGTATTCAATTTAAACTATTGTTTCTATACTTGTAATCATCAACTTTAAATACATAGTTTTATTTTTACATAATTTTTTATTTAATTATGTAATTTGCAGCACTTCATGGTAATTTAGTTCATTCTCTCATGAAATACACTCACCTAAAGGATTATTAGGAACACCTGTTCAATTTCTCATTAATGCAATTATCTAATCAACCAATCACATGGCAGTTGCTTCAATGCATTTAGGGGTGTGGTCCTGGTCAAGACAATCTCCTGAACTCCAAACTGAATGTCAGAATGGGAAAGAAAGGTGATTTAAGCAATTTTGAGCGTGGCATGGTTGTTGGTGCCAGACGGGTCGGTCTGAGTATTTCACAATCTGCTCAGTTACTGGGATTTTCATGCACAACCATTTCTAGGGTTTACAAAGAATGGTGTGAAAAGGGAAAAACATCCAGTATGCGGCAGTCCTGTAGGAAAAAATGCCTTGTTGATGCTAGAGGTCAGAGGAGAATGGGCCGACTGATTCAAGCTGATAGAAGAGCAACTTTGAATGAAATAACCACTCGTTACAACCGAGGTATGCAGCAAAGCATTTGTGAAGCCACAACACGCAGAACCTTGAGGCGGATGGGCTACAACAGCAGAAGACCCCACCGGGTTCCACTCATCTCCACAACAAATAGGAAAAAGAGGCTACAATTTGCAAGAGCTCACCAAAATTGGACAGTTGAAGACTGGAAAAATGTTGCCTGGTCTGATGAGTCTCGATTTCTGTTGAGACATTCAGATGGTAGAGACAGAATTTGGCATAAACAGAATGAGAACATGGATCCATCATGCCTTGTTACCACTGTGCAGGCTGGTGGTGGTGGTGTAATGGTGTGGGGGATGTTTTCTTGGCACACTTTAGGCCCCTTAGTGCCAATTGGGCATCGTTTAAATGCCACGGCCTACCTGAGCATTGTTTATGACCATGTCCATCCCTTTATGGCCACCATGTACCCATCCTCTGATGGCTACTTCCAGCAAGATAATGCACCATGTCACAAAGCTCGAATCATTTCAAATTGGTTTCTTGAACATGACAATGAGTTCACTGTACTAAAATGGCCCCCACAGTCACCAGATCTCAACCCAATTGAGCATTTTGGGATGTGGTGGAACGGGAGCTTCGTGCCCTGGATGTGCATCCCACAAATCTCCATCAACTGCAAGATGCTATCCTATCAATATGGGCCAACATTTCTAAAGAATGCTTTCAGCACCTTGTTGAATCAATGCCACGTAGAATTAAGGCAGTTCTGAAGGCGAAAGGGAGTCAAACACAGTATTAGTATGGTGTTCCTAATAATCCTTTAGGTGAGTGTATGTGAGATACACAAGTCTTTTTTTTTGTATTTGTATTTTTGTATTTTTTTGTATTTTTGTATCATTGTCATTTTGTATCATTGTCATTTTGTAAGATTTTCAAATATATGTTTTTGCTATAGATCAATTTTTAATGTTGTGGGTCACCTGGTTGATTTGGTTCATGAATTAGAACTCTTATGTAGAATGTTATGAAATCCATAAAGAAAAATAGAATGGTAAAAAAAACTTCCAGCAAAAAGACAGTAAAAGTAGACAGGCACTGTTGTGCTCTGCTCCAGTTTAATCTGTATTTAAACTTACAGTATATGGATACATCCTAAGAATATGTGTGAGGAATTTCCTGTGTATGATACTCAGAGGGCCACGCCAAACTGATATTATGATCTTCTTGAAGACGGATAGAGAGAAAAACAAAAACATTATAGATTATTTCATGTCTTCTGAATGGAGGACCCACCATTCCCTGCAGCTCAATTGTTAAATTCATGTATAACTTTCTTTCTCTCACTCTCTCTCTTTCTTTCTTACGTTCTCTATCAATGTCTTCCTCCATCTACCCCTTCTCCTCCCTTAGCTTCGGGGCCAGATGCGTCAAACAGCACATTTAGCTAAACTACACTATGGTGCATTTTTTCACCCCACCCTCTCCTGTGCTCCTCTTCTCTTTACTCTTTTCCTTTTATAAATCCCATCCCCCTCTCACTCTCCTCTTTTCCCTATCTCCCACAGCTAAAATGGAATTGGATCAAAGAAGGAAGGAAAGGGGGATATATATACATATATATAGAGAGAGACACCCGCTCTCATTGGGATTTATTGAAATATTTATAGTTCAAGGTTGGCTGGCTAAATTGAATATCTATGCTGATCTCACTCGCCTGTTTAACTTGTGCTTAAGCAGATATGTTTCCTAGGTGATAACCTTTTATGTACAGGTCTGACTTCATTGAAATGCATGAAGATAAAAATGTGTCACACTTCAGAAGGACTCGGGTCTGCCACGCTGCTGCCTCGATTATTCAAATGATAAATGACCTCCACCTGTAGCTGGCTTATTTTCTCTCCTCAAACCACTTCATTGGCTTTTAAGATGTGGAATAAATAAATTTTTTGTCATTTACATTACAAACCATGGCAGAATGTCAAGCACCTTTGGCAGAGGATGTTTATCAGATGGTGAGAAATATATGGCCAATTATTATTTCCAGTCCTGTTAATAATGTAAAGAGCGTTGATACTGAAGGTTCAATAAGCATTCAGTGCAGTGGATTGTGCGGCCCCATCTATTTTAGTCCACATAACAAATGTGTTGATATTTATCATCATTTGTATGTATAATTTTTCAGGTTGAATGCAATAAAGCAGCTGGCTGTCAGAAGTTGATGAATTGACATCTAGTGTCAAGCCACTGAGCCCTGTGATTTAAAAGAGTCATATTATAATACATCATCCACTTTCCCAGGCTGAAGGGAAAGTTGTCAATTATTTGAACATATTTGTCAACAGCATGCACCCACAACCGCACCCATGCTTCGTATTGTAATTTGTGCCAACCATAAACCCTGCATTCTTATTGGGCCAAAAAAAAAAGGTTAACTTTGTTTAATGCGCACTATCCTCAAAGGGCATTCGTTTTTAGACGAATTGCATTCCGGATTATTTTAAATAACTCATTAAAGAGTAATACCTCCTCATTATTAAATGTGATTGACCGAATGCTTTGATAACCCTCTCCCTCTCCTGTACAAACAAATGGCCGCAGTTTAGCTCCTAATGAGCAGGGATGCTAAATGTCCTCTTGCTTCATTAGTGAATGCATTAACCAGAGCACTGATTTAAAAAGAGCTCTAATGAAAGGCGTCGAACGTTTCCCACTCCGCTGCCGGTGCCTGTTTGCTCAGAGCAAGCCAAAGCTCCAGAATTAGAAATGTTTAATTATGAAAATGGTTACTGTGGAGAATTTCAAACACACTCTCTCCCCAGATCATTAGTTATGGAGTAAGAGAAAAAAAATATAAAAAGAGTAAAAGGAATAAAGGAGAGAGGGGGAAAAATGGAGAAGAAATGCTCTCAGCAATGAAGGGTTCATATTTCAAGCTTATAGTCGCTAAAAGGGTGTACTCAAAAAATCAATTTTATGAAAGTCTGCTCAGCACTAAAGGGAGCTCGGTGCAACCGAAGCAATCTTAAACTAACGTCCAAAAGAACGGAGTAGGCTTTGATTCATGCTGTGTACAGTATCAGGAATGCATTCCCCTTGGCTTAGACATTATCCTCCAACTTGAGGTCAAAGGTTGCATCTTGGTTTAAATCAAGTAATGATTTGTGTGTGTTTTTTTTGTTTTTTTTTATAAAATGCACGCATGTGTGGAAGCCATCATATAAGATGTACAGTATCTTGTTAAGAGATGTACATTTTGGAAAGCCATCTGTATTTTTACTTTATCTAGGCCAGACATTGCAAAAAGTCACACTGAGACCAAAAATCCCATCGGCACATGTATTGGTCCTGATCTTATTGAAGGACAAAATATGATGCACAAAGGATGCCCAGAGTGCACCACACTTAAGTTGTCTGTCGTCAAAATGAAAACAGAAAATAAACTTGCTGCCATTCACTATACACTTACCCACTCTCACACACACTCAGAAAACTCACATCACAGCTTTCTCTGTCTAAATACATCTGCCTTTTCATGTGTCAGTTTGATGGACCCCTGCTTAGAGAAAGTCCTCTAGGGAGGATAAATATGGCAGACACATGTGGAGCCCTCAGCTGAAACACTGATGCACAAAAACAATGACACGTTGAATGTGTTAAGACCTGCTATGCTGCTGGACATATCTAATTGAGTGTGTGTGTGTGTGTGTGTGTGTGTGTGTGTGTGTGTGTGTGTGTGTGTGTGTGTGTGTGTGTGTGTGTGAGCTTGTATTTATCACTTTGTGGGGACCAAATGTCCCCATAAGGATAGTAAAACCCGAAATGTTTGACCTTGTGGGGACATTTTGTCGGTCCCCATGAGGAAAACAGCTTATAAATCATACTAAATTATGTTTTTTGAAAATGTAAAAATGCAGAAAGTTTTCTGTGAGGGTTAGGTTTAGGGGTAGAGTTAGGTTTAGGGGATAGAATATAAAGTTTGTACAGTATAAAAACCATTATGTCTATGGAAAGTCCCCATAAAACATGGAAACACAACATGTGTGTGTGTGTGTGTGCGTGTGTGTGTGTGTGTGTGTGTGTGTGCAGTATATATAGTATATATTAGCATATTTTTGAGTTTAGATGGTTCTACTCTTAGGGGTCGGATAACATTGTCTGATACTGTATATCTAGTCCATGCAATGTTTTGTGGTATGTTGTAGGGGTGTGCCAGATTTGCAGTTATTGGTTGATTTAGTGCTTGTAAGATAACTGTAAATGATATGTGTTTGTGTATACTTATTATAGCTCATGAATTAGAACTCTTTTTCAAGACAGAATAATATATTTAGACTACATGGGTGCATTTAAGAATGCGTAAATGCAAAACACCATTTTGGTAAAATGTAATGATAAAAAGCTGAAATCTGGTCTCTGAAGTCACGTCCACACTAATCCATTTTCATTTGAAAACACATTGATTTCACTATGTTTATGCATCACATCCAAAAGGGAATGGAATTTTCCTCAATAACGGTCTCCATAACCGCATTTCATTTTGGAAAATGATGACATTAAAAAACTAAATCAGGGGGCCTGGGTAGCTCAGCGAGTAAAGACACTGACTACCATCCCTAGAGTCACAAGTTCGTGACAAGTTCATCCAGGGCGTGCTGAGTGACTCCAGACAGGTCTCCTAAGCATCCAAATTTGCCCGGTTACTAGGGTGGGTAGAGTCACATGGGGTAACCTCCTCGTGGTCACAATAATGTGGTTCTCGCTCTCGGTGGGGCACGTGGTGAGTTGTGTGTGGATGCCGTGGAGAATAGCGTGAAGCCTCCACATGCGCAAGGTCTCCGCAGTAACGCGCTTATCAAGCCATGTGATAAGATACGCGGATTGACGGTCTCAGACGTGGAGGCAGCTGAGATTCATCCTCCACCACCCGGATTGAGGCGAGTCACTACGCCACCATCAGGACTTAGAGCGCATTGGGAATTGGGCATTCCAAATTGGGGAGAAAATATGAACCCTAAGAGTAGAACCATCTAAACTAAAAAAATATGCAAATATATACTATATATATATATATATATATATATATATATATATATATGTATATACACTCACCTAAAGGATTATTAGGAACATCTGTTCAATTTCTCATTAATGCAATTATCTAATCAACCAATCACATGGCAGTTGCTTCAATGCATTTAGGGGTGTGGTCCTGGTCAATACAATCTCCTGAACTCCAAACTGAATGTCAGAATGGGAAAGAAAGGTGATTTAAGCAATTTTGAGCGTGGCATGGTTGTTGGTGCCAGACGGGCCGGTCTGAGTATTTCACAATCTGCTCAGTTACTGGGATTTTCACGCACAACCATTTCTAGGGTTTCCAAAGAATGGTGTGAAAAGGGAAAAACATCCAGTATAAAGCAGTCCTGTGGGTGAAAATGCCTTGTTGATGCTAGAGGTCAGAGGAGAATGGGCCGACTGATTCAAGCTGATAGAAGAGCAACTTTGCCTGAAATAACCACTCGTTACAACCGAGGTATGCAGCAAAGCATTTGTGAAGCCACAACACGCACAACCTTGAGGCGGATGGGCTACAACAGCAGAAGACCCCACCGGGTACCACTCATCTCCACTACAAATAGGAAAAAGAGGCTACAATTTGCAGTCTGATGAGTCTCGATTTCTGTTGAGACATTCAGATGGTAGAGTCAGAATTTGGCGTAAACAGAATGAGAACATGGATCCATCATGCCTTGTTACCACTGTGCAGGCTGGTGGTGGTGGTTTAATGGTGTGGGGGATGTTTTCTTGGCACACTTTAGGCCCCTTAGTGCCAACTGGGCATCGTTTAAATGCCACGGCCTACCTGAGCATTGTTTCTGACCATGTCCATCCCTTTATGGCCACCATGTACCCATCCTCTGATGGCTACTTCCAGCAGGATAATGCACAATGTCACAAAGCTCGAATCATTTCAAATTGGTTTCTTGAACATGACAATGAGTTCACTGTACTAAAATGGCCCCCACAGTCACCAGATCTCAACCCAATTGAGCATTTTGGGATGTGGTGGAACGGGAGCTTCGTGCCCTGGATGTGCATCCCACAAATCTCCATCAACTGCAAGATGCTATCCTATCAATATGGGCCAACATTTCTAAAGAATGCTTTCAGCACCTTGTTGAATCAATGCCACGTAGAATTAAGGCAGTTCTGAAGGCGAAAGTGGGTCAAACACAGTATTAGTATGGTGTTCCTAATAATCCTTTAGGTGAGTGTATATACTGTATACACACACAGGCACAAAAAACATTCTGCTGAAAACAAAAAACAGGACACACACACACACACACACACACAAAACAGATAAGTGTGAATGTGGCTTTGTATTATGATTTCTCCTGTGACTGACGGGTTTGTGTAAACTATGCTCAGTTTCAGAGAAAACAGAGTGTGAAAATAGCAGTAACCACAAAATCCACATTAAAACCATGTGTGTGTGTGTGTGTGTGTGTGTGTGTGTGTGTGTGTGTGTGTGTGTGTGTGTGTGTGTGTGTTCAAGCTGGGAGGTCACTGAGATAGTACAGCTGGGTGACTCTGCCACACTTCTCACCAGGGATTTCCATTAGTTAGATTGATTGTTTCCTTTCTGTGCCCTTTGATTCACGCATTACATACGGCCCTAATCAGTACACTGCCTTATGGTGCAGGGCATCTGTGCATCTCTGCATTAACACACACACGCATGCTTGCATATATGCATAATATATAAATTAAAAGTCATACTTACACTCATAGATACCTTTATTGGGATATAGAAGTACACAAAAACACTAAATATGACACCTTAAAATTAGCCTATTGTTTGTTACTTCATAAAATAGCATAGTCACTTTTCTGTAATGATCTTCTTTGCATTGAAATATCATATCAACAGAAAATGTAAAGTTTATACACTCAGACCTGGTGAAACAGATTGCCGTCCTTGTGCCCCCCAAATGGTTTAAACAGGTGGAAGTCTGTATAGTACTATTTCATACATTGTGTATATTCATTTAAATGTATATTACAGTATTATGTTCCCACTGGGGTGTAAGACTTTACTGCTCCAGCTAAATTTGTCCTTTATGACCCCAGACACTTATATGTTCCCCATCATGTTTTATCACATATGAGGACTGATGATGATTATGATGATAATAACAGCAATAGAGTTAAACTCTGAAAAAGCAAAATCTTAAAAAGTGATTAATAGTTTGAATGAGATGCCACATGTTCCTCTACAGACCGTGATTTAGGATTTAGGGATGTGCGCTCTTAGGATGTGATAAGCAAATACATAAACCTACCATGGTTATGTATAAAACATAACATCATCAATTATATATAAAGAAAAACTGCCTTAAAATAATAGTTCAACTTACAAGCACAACCATTACTAACATTTTTGTGCAGTTAATAGCTTTTCCCTAGGCCTGAGTACTGGAGTTTACATGTTGGAAAAAGCTGGAAATGTCTGTATATCTATATGCCTGCTAATCCAAATGTGTCATGTTTACTCGAAGGAAAAGTAACATATACATATAATTTGGCCTCTTTCCTAGAATCCTACAGAATTTAATTGATTTTAACAGGCTCACACAGACATTAATATTTTGTATGAAACTGTTTTATATTTTTTTTCAGACTTTTTTTTGTTAGTTCGATAGGAGTTTTTATATTGTAAGTGTCATGTTTTAAGAAAACTGGCATGATTAATACTCTATTATGACTAATAAACATCAGGTTGATTTCTTACAAACTTTTTTTTTTAATCAAATAAATCTAAACTATAATCAAATATTTACACTCAAACACCCACAGTGGATGAACTATGGATGAACTGTGTATACTGCAACAATAACCTTACAGAGTAGAGGAGAAAAAAGGATGGTAAACGTATTAGACCAGGAGTGGCTTTGTTCAGGGGTGAATTATAGTGCACAGAGATTTTGCGGTGGTTAAGACTGTGTGTGTGTGCGTGTGTGTGTGTGTGTGTGTGTGTGTGTGTGTGTGCTGTGCGTGCGTGCGTGCGTGTGTGTGCGTGTGTGCCTGTGCGTGTGTGTTTTAGAGATTGAATTGGACTAGCAGGTCTGTGCTGGACTAGCAGATTTACCTGAGTGCACTCTTTCTCTCTGTCACTCATGTGGACTGTTGCCAGAGCTGTCAGGGTAAGTGAACCTCCATGTTGTGCCTGAAGAGATCGGTCTCTAGAGGTCAGTGCAGTTCCACTAGTGACATCTGCACTCACAGTCTTTCTATTGAGCCAAAACATGGCCGCCTCTACACAAATAACACACATACATATTGAGTTCCCACAGTCATGGAAAACCTGAAAATATCAGGGGATTTGAAAATTATAATTTCCAGAATAAAAAATGAATGTAAATGAACAAACTCTTAAAATGTCTTGGCAAAATCATAGAAATTTCTATAGTGAAAAATAGCTCTGTTATAATCTAAAAATTACCTAAAAAAAATTAAATGGCTGTAAATTACACTTTGTAAATTCAGTATCTTGAAAAACAAAACAAACATTTATTATCCAGTAATTACGAGCAATCTGTAAAATCATAGAAATTAATAGGTCAAAAGGTGGAAACCCTGAATAACACTTATACTCAATCATATGCCCATTACTTTTTATTTATGAGTATAAAATGTATTACAGAATTGCAACATTATAATACTACTACTCACAATAATGAAAATAATAATAATGTTGAACTACATGTTACAACAAGACATCTAGCAATTTTGAACTAAGCTTTCCATAAGAGTATTGTGTGGTATGTGGGTAACTCCAGCGCCTGTCTTTGATTGCAGATAAAAAGGGTTGACCACTAATTTTGCAGGACTGCAGAATTTGCTCTTCCATTTCCGTCTGGCTTTTAAGCAGTACATTTTTATCTGCCACTGAAGTACAACACGAGAGCAGAGCAAATGCACCTCCACCCCTTCAGAGCTCTAGTTTAGCATAATGTCATTATGTCCAGTTAGTTTTAAAAAGCCCTTTTTTGTAAACATTTACAGTGTGAGGCACAAAGGGAGCTGCTGTTCCTCCTGCTTTGTTTGTATTGTGGTTGTGGTCACGTTGGGCTTCAGCTGACTTGTCTACAGAAAACCGGTGGCAGAAACGTGGCCTGCCCTGCCAAGTTTTAAAATTAGTAACAAATTTAAGATGTTCTGAGATCGCCTCCCCTGCCACAGAGATTGCGAAAATGCATTTCTAGTTTGTCGTGGGGTCTCGCTGGATGACCACAAAGAGGCAGAATTGGGGGCAAATGCTTAACAGATGCCAGAAGCATCAGGAGAAGAGATGGGAAATGGCTATAGATATCAGGACCAACAAACACGTGGTATGCCTTGAGCACAAGTCATCTGAACACTTCTCACTTCACGATTCTCAGACTCTCTGTATGACCTAAATGACAGAACCATGCTCCCGTTAATGGCATAATATTGATTTATCGCTCTCATTTTGAGGATTTCTATTCCCATAACTCCTAATACAAAGGGAAATATGTATTTTGGATAATGTGTCCCTGACATCAGGCCTTGTGGGCAGTTAAAGCATGAGAAGGAACATATTACTGTCATAAATCTACATCTCTAACCCAGTGCATAAGAAAATGTGGAGATATTAGATTCAAGAATGAAAAGTGAAAAGGAGGAAATGGAGTTGACACATGCTGATATCATACCACTGACTTTTATTTTGGAGCATTTACGTAGTGCTTTATTAATGGTGCTCAGAGGATTTTATTTCACATTCACCTCTTACCCTTCCATTCTCACTTGCTGTCTGCATAAACAGCTTCTCCTTTATATGTGTTTTCCCCTCTGCCTTGTGCTCAAATGTACTGTAAGTATAATTTACCATCTTTTAAATATATTTATTTTATTTTATGATAATTTATGATACTGCTCTTGCTGGGTGGCTTGGAATTGTTATTTGACAGGGGTAAGAGTAGCTGAGCGTGACAAAAGCTTTCCCTGCTAGACTATCACAAATTCCTCAAGTGACATAAATAAATGTGTAATTACTCATCTTAGACATCCTCACAATTTTCTTTTACAAGATTATCTGGCTCTCCATCATTTGGGGTCATTGCATAAAAGGCCGAAGCTGTTTTTAAAGTAGTTATCATGATTGCAGTGATAACTTTAACCAGTAGAGGGAGGCCATTGATTTATTTCCACCATTTTCTTAGAGCGAGCAACCTTTGCAGATAACCCCTCATTATCTATGAAGCTAAAGAAATGTGTCACTTATTATTTTTGGCCAGCCACATCAAGGGCCTAGAGTTTCTCTTGAAGAATCATTTATAATGTAAAAGATAAGTGTGTTCCAATAACCGATTCCTCTCAAACGTCTCATGAGCGCTGATTACATGTGACTTCACATCGAGTCGTAAATATTTGTCAGCCCACCTTTGAAACAGGCAAGCTGTGGCGCTGTCAGTCCTACCACATGAAAGAGAGAATGGAAACGTTTAGGGTTGGGAGCCGAATCAGTCATAGCTGGAATGAGATGGCCAATAAAATGCATAATTATGATGCTCTGTCATTGGCTACAGCCCAGACGGCTTTTTAACTGGGCGAAAAATCCCACACGCACATAATGGGACTTTTTTATGGTATTCTCATCTAAAAGTGAGTTGTGACAATGTGTGGTCTGCATTCAGTGCCCAAGGCTGCTGGAATATGCTGTTTACCCAGCTAGAACAGTGTGTGGGCGTGTTGCAATGGCACCTCTTGATTACACTGTGTTCTGGAATACATGGTTCAAAAGCAATGTCATAACTACCATGCTACCACTGTAACCCTTCAATCTCACTCACCTCTTTGGGAGGCATGATGTTCCTTGCAGGTTATCTTTCTGTGTGTGTGTGTGAGCATCAAACTGCAAATAGTTTATGGTACAGTATCCAGAGGTTTTATGGAAATGAGGATGTCAAGAACTGTTTTTATAACTTCACAAAGTGCGGCAGTCTGAATATCATTAGCCAAAAAGTGTTGGAGTTCTTCAGCAATAGAACATATTTCCCTTCATTGTCAGATTCACCCTAATAAAAGTTGATGGATGGTAAAGGTAGGCATAGATTCTTCTCTGTCAGAATAATTATTGTTTGACTTCCTTGCACAGTGGAGTCTAATATAACAGAAGATGTTCCTACAGAGGTGAGACCCCTTGCAGGGAGAGTGAAGTGAGATGTGTAAAAAAACATACCTATAACACAGACCTGCTGTGACCACTGATTAGGCCTAAACTAAACTTAATCTCCTATCTCTTTCTCTCTCGTTTAAACACCTCATAACTAATAGCAATGGTGGAATTTTGAGGTAGGTTTTCACTTTGGTAGAATAAAGTTTGGTTTGAGGTATTTTACAGAAGCTGTATGCCTGTTGCAGACTTCTTCCAGGGAAAGCTGAAGAGGGAAAAAGGCAACATTCTGTGAATATCATCCAAAAATTATTTGCTCCCTTAACCAACTCTCTGGCAGGTGGATTTGTGCAAGGGTTGAAAAGAGGGAGTGGCTTCCTTTCTCTCTGTTATCACACAGTATACAGTATATACAAAAATAAATGAATGTACTCTTTCTAAGAATATGGCAAAGAGTGCATTTCTTAGTAATTACAGTTTACAATTAAACGTTCTCTCTTACAAAGACACGCACATGGCATGACATGCACACAAACACAGCTCAGAGAAGAGCTGATACTGCTTTATAATTTATGGTAAAGCAAGCAATAATGGAACACAGAAAATGTGTCATGTCTGAGTTTGGAATATTTAACTGGATTGATTGTTTCTGTAATTTGTGCATTCAATCGCTGATGTGCTTTTTAGAAACCATGGGACTTATGATACAATTGGCCAACTGCATGACAATTTAAATATTTTGAAACTGTGTTTACAAAAGCCAGCGTAGAGTTTATCTCTCATAGAGGGTGTTTTATATCTAAATAGACAGACTGGCAAACTGTTTGTTGAAGATTCTCGTTTGGAGGTCAGTAAGGTGATCTGTTATGCACTTATCTGTGAGCTTTATGACAAACCATAACAATCAGAAATATGATTAATTATGACGTAATCCACCTTATTTCTGTCTGTGCATAAGGTTTGTTTGAAATGGAGGTCACCAGGCAGTTTAGAGCCAAGGCAGATAACTAACAGAGAAAGGAGAGAAAAACGAAGATGTAGCTAGACATGATGACAGAACTTTAAATTACATTTATGGGTGTATCAGATATTCCACTTTAGTTTGGAAGTAAGCAAACCAGAACAGTAACCTGACAGAGGCTCAGCTGGGATTGAGGCAGCTGTAATTATATGTATTTTTTCCTGTAGGGCTTTTGTGTCTCAATGAGGATGAAATCATGCATAGCTGAAACTAAGAAAGAATAACACATAGCTGTGCTCCCATCTCTCTCTTTGATAATCTCTCTAATTATGAATATTGGGTCTGCTGTCCTATGCCTGAGTAAAGATAAGGTTGATGTAGAAGAGGAGACTACTAGTGGATGATTGGCTTTATTAAAGGTAGAGTTAGTCTAGATCTGTGCAATGTTCTCTACATTAGGCAGGACTCTATCGTTGCAGGACATCAACCCTTGGCCGGGAGAGGGTCAGGTCAGGCAGGTCACTCAGAGTGCACTGGAAGTAGCAAGGGATGGAAATGTACTGTACACCCGCAATGCACACAAAGCCAGCTTTTCATTGAGCTCTTCGGCCACCGTAATTATCTGTGACACAACTCATTAGCAAGGACCTTATTCCAACATCGGCTACCAGAAATTCCATGAGAAGAGACATGCACAGAAACAAAGCCATGAACACATTTCATTGCGCCCTTTGACAAAATGTAATGAAGTGTGTTCATTGTCCCCCTCATCAACATTTGAACTCTGAACCATCATTGCTGAGATCCTCTCTCAAATGTCCTCTATGGCACTGTGTGGGACACATCAAATGGCACCTTCTCTTTACCTCTTTTGTCTGGCTTTGGGCAAATTGTTGTCAGAGATGTTGTTGTTGTTGTTGTTGTTATCATGGGCCTTATTAGTTTGAATTGGCGATTGCTATTCTGTCAGAACCAGTTAGCTGGTTTTACATCACAACTATGCTCAAGTGAACAGTCTGAGGTGAGAGAGAAAACCCCTCATAACCTAATTTTTGACAGTCACAACCCTCAACCCTCTGTTGACCTTTGACACAAATAATTGAGGTATTGTCAATAATAGTCAGGGTCTCCCTGGCCAGTGGAGAATGATATACAATAATTGTACATCACTCTAACAGCAAACAAAATGTTTTTACTTCTGTGGGATTCAGCTGTCATGGCTCATGGTCATGGATTATATTCATGTTAGCCATACACAGAATACTGCAGCACATACTGTATGTTTCAAGATAAAGGTGTTTGCCAAAACCCACACTGGCTGTGAATATCATTAGCTAAAAGTAACTTTTATTGAATTCACATTATAAAGATTAGTGTTGGATCATCAGTCCAATTTAAAATCTAAACAATTTATGCCACATTTTCATTCAACAGAGTGAATCTTGCCATTCAAAGGTCACAAAATGTATCAACCTCAAATCTATGGCCTTGAGAATAAACAGTGTGACTGACTTATTCAGTGTCAGTTGCTCTGTTATTTTTTATAAAGCTAACCTGATGTTTGTGGCTAGGGTTAAAAGCTTCTTGCAAATTTGTAATTTATGAGATATTGATTATATGATAGCAATAACTATTATATAAGTCCTACTAATAAGTCCCTTGAAACAGTTCTCAACTAGGGGGCACTCTATGGCCTATAGGAGGCCTCAGCAAACTTCCAAAGGGGCCACTCGATGACTTAAAATAATTTGTGGAATAATAATAATAATAATTATTATAAAACGATGGAATACATAAATAAATAAAAAAAAAAATGTTTTTTAATTGTTCCTTCAATTGTCTTAAAGGGTCCATTTTGACCATATGGGAAGACCCAGATCGATCGATCTATCTATCGATCTATCTATCTATCTATCTATCTATCTATCTATCTATCTATCTATCTATCTATCTATCTATCTATCTAGCTATCTATCTATCTATATATCTATCTATCTATCTATCTATGAGGATGATCGACCTTATTAAACTACTTATAAATGCGATGTTTTCTAGTCTATTTTAATGCAATTTACTGTACATTCATGTACACTGCATTATGTATAGCACGTGTCCAATTCACCTATCCATTAGTCTAATTTACAGTCTGAAGGACAGACAAACATAGTGAGTCATAAATGCAGTTCTTTGAAGATAATTACACACTTTAGGACATGAGACACATTTTGCATAGTCCCCATCTGAACACGAATGCAATCTTATACTTATTCCGCCCTCGTTGGTCTAGATTTAATATGGTGTAAACCTGTTGTAAGACAGGCTCTTAATTGATATATTAGTTGCAGTGTGAGCCTGATGCTGTGTGGCAGGAATCCATGCTATTATTGCCGGTTCCCTCAGGTATAGCGCTACCGCACTAATCCCATTGCACATGCATCATTACCTTCAATAATGTTTGGCAGCTCTTCTTTACAGCTCCCATTTTAATTACTTTTGCTTTAAATATTTAACACACAGCAAACGTCTTTATGTGGCCGTCAAACAACTGTGTGGCACTTGTCAACACAGAATCAGTTAGCTACGGGTCTAGCGGTTTTAAAAAAGGAAAAGACCGTGCATAATACACAAAATGGTTTGTTATTGTGCTGTATTTGTTTGCATCGTATAATGGCTTGAGGTCTGGGTCAAATGTTTGATCGTGGAGATCGTACAAAGCAAGATGGTTAGAGAAAAACAGGCCTCACGCCGTTGAGCATTAGGCTACAGGTTTTGAGATTTTCCTAGTTACAATCTCCTCTTTTTTTTTTTTTTTACATCAAAATAGTATACAGAATATTATTTTGAGAGATTATATTTTGGAAGATTTGTAGAAATTGATCTCGCCTGTTGGACAGATTGCTTAGTAGTGCAGATCCTGAGGGATAATTCAAACGATAGTCCATTGACCTTTAATAAAAACAAAAACCTAGAGCCAAGAGGCAAAGCATGCCACCTGCATCGTGTCATGCTTCTTTATACATTTTACCACGATTTCTTCAGCTGCAAATCATGATTTCAAAAATCCCCCAAAATGTAATCGGACATGGAATGAAGCGCAAACATTTGTGTTATAGGCTATTGCCGAATTATGGCGTCTCTGACGCCCTAGTAAAAGCAACAACACCAGCAATAATAATAATAACACTAATCATTTAGAAAAATAAAGACATTAAATTAACAAAAGTTCTAGCTCATTATTTACAACTATGGCATTATGACCATCTGTTGAAGCTTTTCTATATAAATGTATTGATAGAGTTTAAAAACTAAGGCCTATTATTTATCGCGATTTTATTAAAATCTAATCTGCAGCGCAAACAATTGACATCGACAGTCGGCACAACCCCTTTTTCAGTTCGCCCACAAACTGACCACAGCGCCTTTGAATAGACCTAATACAGTCGTAATACTCTTATTACATGCCTTAATCTTTCAATCCATCCTGAAATAATGTCTATATTTCTGTGGCTTAATTTAGGCTACATGATGAACACGACTAGGTCATTTCTCCAGCCTTGTTTTTATGCTTTATGTTATTGATTTACCTCTGACATGTTTATTCAAGACTAATATTCAAGACTTAATTTATCTTCTGGTTTCTGAAAACAAATGTAGCATCACAAATGCATGCCTAACACGTAACAGCGTGATTACCTTTATTTTATTTTCCATTTTAGCTTTTGTCCTTTTAGTAGGCTGATATTCTACATACCATCTCATTTGTCTCCGCTACTAAAATCAGTCTAAAACCATAAAGAAACGAAAAATAGAATAATTATAATTATAAAAACAATGTGTTTTTTTTAACCTCTATAGCAATTGCTTAACGCGTTTAATTGGGTGCTTAAAGATCCCCGGGGAGGTTAGTTCGAGCAATTGACTGATCAACTTCAAAACACTTCATGCCCGTTTCATGGCATGGATGCTCCCGCGTGACCCCGTTGTTAACACAAGAACTGGATGATGATGAACCTGCTCGCGCGCAATGGAGACAAAGCTGCATTCATAACTTATTCCTTTCTCACTCAGAGCCTGAACAGTAACAATGTGTTTGATGCCAATACAGATTAAATAATGACAATGACAAACGGATGTCGCCTTTCTTCACACCCTTGTTGAATCTATTCAGTTTATGACCTTCCAAAATCATCAATACTTCAAGTATATATATATATATATATATATATATATATATATATATATATATATATATATATATATATATATATATATATATATATAAATAAATATTTACAGAAAATGTGTTCTTATAAAATATTTTATAAATTACAACACATAACATTTATACACAGTTTCTTGATATAAACATACAAAGCACACTCCTCAGGAGCAAGTTATCTCACCTCCGTTATTGTTGTTAAGTAAATAAAAGTAAAAAGACTGAATGTAAGCTTTTACACCAGCTTTCATAAAGTAAATCACAGAACATTAAGCACATAACCACAGAGAAATAAACATAACACACAACAAAACCTTGAGAGGACATATGGTAACAAATAAATAAAGCAGATACATAATCAAAAAACAAATAGATAAATAGGATAACTAAACTACGATTGCTAGTGTAAAAATAAGAAATCACAGACAAGTTATTCTCATACATCCACAAAACATTGCATAACGTTTTTGACACCATCAAATCATATTGTGCAAAATTATGGCTGCCTCCAGTTTTCACAGTTCCAGAAAGAGTACATATCATTGCGCTAGAATTTCAAGTGTCTGCTGCCATGAGCTTAGTTCTTCATTGCCTCCATTCCAGTACATAATGTAGATCATAAAAATGTCCCTTTGTTTATTGGCATTTCTGCAGTCCTGATTAAGGGGATAAAGGGAAATGTATGAGGCGATATTGTGAAATATATATTTGGTGAAAAGGACAGGTAATACTGGAGAACTGCTTGATGAAATCCTTGTAGCAAAGAACAGATGATTTGTAGAACTTGTTACCTCAAATTACACACATAGATACTATACACACACACACACACACATATATATATATATATATATATATATATATATATATATATATATATATATATATATATACATTATTCTGTTTTAGTTGCGCAGTGACTGAAATATTGCCAGAACCCTCCAATAATGTTCATCAGTCAAGCTAAGGACTGTACAGCTCAAATGTTTAATGTTATTAGAGTTACTTTACTAGAGAGTATGTGTAATGGAATTATTTGATGTCCAGTCAAATCTATGCAGACTGTGGGGTGACAGATCATGTAATCCGATTTGATTGGATTTTTTCTTATATTTTTAGAAAAGAAAACATTACATGTAGGTACATTTAAATGTCTGCTCTTTGTGGATCTTTCTAAAAGGGAAAGAAGAAAGTGCATATATCCTATGGAGTTTATAAGCAGGTAATCAATGTGTTGGTTTTTTTTCTAATTGCAAATAAGGAATAATATGAGAACATCAACATGAGGGGTTCTGAACGTAAGTAGGCCTACATTTGTTAGTGTCTGTACTTGTTTTGGGGACAATTTTGTACCAAAGGTAAGCAAAATCGTACACAACCTCTCTTTGGGGACCTTTTGTGGCATTCACATTTGGACAAATTATCCATAAAGTAAACAATGATTTTTGAAATTCGAATAATGCAAAAAAAGTTTTTTCAATCATGCTCACCTTCCTCACCTCTTTATCACAGGTCTGAATACAGTGGTCTTAGCATCCTGCAGTACTGGACATGTGTCATTGAGCTCGGTTGGTTCTGTCTCTGACTTTCCTGCACTTTGGAAGCCTGCAGTAAACATAAAAGACAGCAAATGCGTTTTCAGTCACCCTGAATGTACATACCCACAGGTAACTGGTAACTAACCACAAACAATTTAGACACTACACAGATGGAGCTTGAATTAGACACAATATTCTATTTTGTATTTTGAATATGTATCATTGCAATAATTAACTTAGAACTGAAAGGATGTTGACTGGCATTCAAAATTAACAACAGCAGAAAAGTTAACCCTGTTAAACTTTGGTAATATTATTTGGTTATTTTCTATAGTTCTGTAATATAGATTCAACACAGAAATGCTATACCTTCCATTGAGGAGTACTGGCAGTATTCTTTCAGTACAGGATATGTCGAAGAGTGTAGCTGTAGGGTCTTGTAGCTTCCACTACTGTATCCCTTATGTATCCCATGCAGTCCTTCCTGGTAAAGGCTTTCAGTATTGCTCAGGTCCCTACTCTGCCCTCCTCCGACTGTGGGCAACCTGACTCCCTGCATCTGACAGTCCACAGGCCCAATCCGTGCATCTCCATGCTGCGTGCCTAATACAACCCCTGCGGCGGCTGTGTGTGCCAGTGACCAGATACGGGGTTTCTCTGATGCCTCACAGTGAGAGAGTGCCACAGTGCTTATAGAGGTGGACTGGGGTGATGGCTGCTGCTGCTGGGGTTTGGGGCCCAGAGGATCCAGGTGGTCAGGGTTCACAGGCCCCAAACTCTTTAGGCCACAGGGAAAATAAGCAAAGTTAGAGTGGAGAGGGAGGTCAGGGTTACAGTCTCTCTTTGGAGGGGAGGAAGTCGGGAGGTCATCCTGGCCCGATTTCTCACAGTCGCTGTCCAGCTTGTCACAGTCCTCATCCTCAATGTCATCCAGGTCACTGAACTGCAGGTCCCGCTCATCCTTACTATCTTTGGAGTCTATTTGAAAGCAGTGAGAGGTAGAGAAGTGAAATTCACTAATGATACAACAAACACAGTTAAAATGTTTTATATACAGAATTCTGATTAAATCACAGCTGAGAAGAGATATGAGGCACCTTTGGTAATGCTGTCTGTGTCAGTCTTATTGATATCATCCCCTGCTTTGTTTTTGGGGGACCAGGTCATCTTATTCTCTTTCTTTAATCTCCTTCTAGCATTGGCAAACCAGGTGGACACTTGTGTAAGAGTCATTTTGGTGATGATGGCCAGCATGATCTTCTCACCCTTTGTAGGATATGGGTTTTTCCGGTGTTCATAAAGCCATGTTTTAAGACTGCTTGTTGTCTCACGTGTGGCGTTCTTTCTCCGTGTTGACCCGTTAAAATCAACTGTCCCATACCTGGATCAAGACAAATAGCGGCATGTTGAATTTGAGAATTTTTATTACAAATATATAAATTATGATATTAAAATCGTATTTTACATGGGACAGACTTAAAACTTACCTGTCATACTGATACTGTCCCAGTGAGTGGTCATATGGATAGTAGGCAGCGGGTTGTGTTATAGTGCCGTGAAGGCTTCCTGACCCCTCTTTGATATCATATTGTGGGTTCTGTAAATAAATCAAGTAAAACACCATAAAATACCTTTAAAATGTATATGTGGCAGCTGTTATTACTGGTATTTAGTCTGACCCTGATTATTTTTGAAAATAGCATGTATTAATTATATTTGAAATAACATTTCCATAATACTTTAATTAATTGCATACTGAACAATATACAGTACACATATTTATATTTATACAGTATCTTCCCATTAAAGTAGGCTCTTATAAACGAAGCAGACGATGTGCAATGTCGCGCTTCATTCTGTCTATTCCTTCTGATTATTCAAAGTTATTACACCAGACAGCAAGACAGCTTGATCCTCTTACAAACCAAAATAATCGATAACAAGCCGTGACTTGATTAAGTCAATCGACTGAACGTGAACTCGCGCTATATCTGATGAGAGTGCTCCACATACCAGGCTGGAGTAGATGACCGAGGGGTCGGCGCTGTACGGAAAATAGTTGGCGTAGTTCTGGCCGGCTGCGGCCGCTGCTGCTGCATACGGAGAGCCGTACATCCCGAGCGCGGCGTTGAGCTCCGTCCGTGTGCTCGCCAGCAGCCGGTTCTCATAGGAGGGACAGCAGAAGGAGGCTGCAGTCTGAGACGCGCTCGATCCTTCAGTCACCGACCTGGAAATCGATTCGCAGCAAGTCGTACTGGGGTTTGCCGAGACGAAAAACTGCATGAAGAAAAGTGTAATTTTATCTTTGCGTTACAAAGTATGCGCACACTTTCCTTTACACAGAAATGTAAGCTTAAGACGCTTTCTTGCTTTTTAAGCCTGATCTGGACAACTTTTCCTTTAAAACTGATTATATTTAATCTATGTGTTGAATTCTTATAAAACAGATTAGAAATGTAGGCTACTTTCATTTTACTTTGAGACTTAGCCTAATAAAATTCATGGAAACGTTAAGGATTTTTGTGTGGGATAATTTACTTGTTCGGTAAAAAACAAACAAACATAAAAAAAAACACACACACACACACACACACACACACACACACACAAAAAACCTGTCCAGTTGTTACAGTCCTGTTAAGTCAGAAAGTAAAACTTTCTGTTAGTTTTGCTCTACGGTAGGGTTAATCGTCATATTTTGACTGTATAGAAACGTTGTATCTTTTTAAGATTAAAGTAAAACTATGATTGTTCGCAATTCATTTAATCAAAATCGCTATTATGTAAACGTGTAATTCAGACAGCAAAGGCTACCGGCAAAGGGAGGAGTCTCGTTATCACCATGAACAATTACACCGTAAATGTAATTTACACGTTTACAATAACACGTGAGATCATTTATAATTAAAATAACCCATTACTATAAATATTGACAAACTCCAAGATATAGCCAAACTTTACTTTAGGATGCACTTTGTGATACAGCAACCTGCTACCCAGTGTACAGTCCAGAGATGAACACAGAAAGTTAAAAGAACACACTGTAGCTTTAGCGGTCATTAAGCATCTATAGGACAAATATATTATGTTTTCATGCTTACCTGAGAAGTTGCATTGTAAGGATATCCAAACTGCGAGAAAGACATAGCTGCTTCTTTTGTAACCATAAGCAATATTCTTCTCCTTCTGATCGATTGAAACACAATCTACTTCAAATCCAGCGTCTTAAACACATTTCCACACTCGGCCCTTCGCTCAATAATATATGACTGCACTTAACTGGGATGCACTGAGGATGTTTGCGCCAGCCCTGGTTTTATATGTATACCTATATAATCCCCTTTAGGAAATGAGAAATTACAGTTAAGCTTCATCAAGTACAAACATATTGTTGTTAAACAGCTGTAGAAAGCTTAAAGGATAACGTAAGACTTACAAGAAATGAACTTGTGGTTGTGCTATTATTTGTGCCTCTTTAGTTCTTTAGAATCCATCCATGCGCTGGTATCCGTGTGACGTCATCCTAATCCCGGGACGGAGAGGATAGAGTGATGTCTTTGCCAACACGTCATGCTTCGCGCTTTTCTTGAGGTGTGTTTTGCACACCCTTGTCCCCTCTGTTATGTATTTATTTATTTTTACATCATGGTATTCTAAGACTTAGAGTGCGAAGATAAATTACTTTGACACAGCTGCTAAAACAGATGGCTATAATCAACTTTTTGATCCAATAAAGAATTTAAATCTACATAGTTTACATACACTTGTAATATTAATTACTGTAACACACATTCTTTAAGAATATTTAGTATATTTTGGAAAAATATGTTTTCATGGCAAATGACGTATTTTTCCCCATTGGATGTCTGTTCGCATATAAATTCAAATGCAAAAGATGATTTGAGATAAGTTTGTAGGTTTATAAATAAACATTGTCAATTCTAATCTTTAATCATAACTATAATATTAGATTGCTGTGTTCTCAATTACAATATGCTGATTATTTTTAGACTACATTTAAGACACTACGCCGCTGATGAGGGAATGAACTGAAGAGGTTTGTGCAGGACCCTTGCTCCCGTCTGTTTGACCGATCAGAGGTCCGACCTGATGTTAATTGCTATGATGTTTCTATCTTTCTCTATTAGAGAGAGGGCCAGTCCCGGCAGACGAGCACACATGAAGAGAACCTCTGGCAGGTCAACAGAAAACTGATTGATGCGTATCTCGGGACCTACGCGACCATTATGAGAAATGCGTAATTACATCAATTAACAAATGGATATGGCCTTGTTTAACCAGTGAGTTACACCGTAAAGATATGCCTTTGAGGTGAAATTAGATGATCAGAATGGAAGAGAGAGAGAGAGAGAGAGAGAGAGAGAGAGAGAGAGAGAGAGAGAGAGAGAGAGAGAATTAGCTGAATCTCTCAAGTCTAATTATACGCCAGTAGTGGGAGGCGACGAGAACAGCATTCTAATTGAAGGATGCTTACTTGAAAGGGATGGTAGAAATAACGCTCCCTCGCGCGAAATAGTCTGGATAAAGAGTAATACATGCAGTTTTATTAAATATCTCAGACAATATAATTCGCCTAGAATTAGCCAACGTCATAATAACTATCCTAATCGTTTCACTGTGAAATAACTATGATTGTAAAGTTATAACGTAGTGCTCACGCACGCGCAGAAAGTCACAATGCTCACGCGCTCTCTCCACTGTTGTGGCTGTATCGCAACGATCGATTTGCCTCTCATTTTATAATTTCCAGGGATAATGTGAGACGAAGAGTTCTCTGCCCCTGCTTAAAAGGGATGAGAACAATGTACACCGTGATCTTTTTGCGATTACGAGCTCACTCTTCGAGAGGCGCCAGAGAGCCGCGGGTAAGCGTACGGCTCTGATGGAGTGACGAAGGATAACTGGTAAACTGCGATGACAGCAACTGAATATAACCCCATCAATACTTTGAGTGCCACGTTCAATCGTTTTACTTAAAGTGATTATTCCTTGGAGCAGTGGCGCATCCAAGGGCGGCCGGGGTGGGCCTGGGCACACCCAAAATGACTGAGGCTTTTTTTTTTTTTTTTTTTACTACTTCAAATATATATTTATAAAATAATTAAAAAATGTATAATATAATGTATAAATGTATAATTTCTGTTTTCTGAAAGTGTGAAAGAACTGTTTGAAAGCACCACCTTTCTGTTGATAAGGAAAATTTGGAGAAAATTTAGCCCATACATTTTTATTGTGGCCCACCCAAAAGTAATTTCCTGGCTATGCCCTTACTGTATGTGTGTTATTAGACATTTGACCCAACACCTTAGTTAGTGAGATATAGGTCTAGCCTTTGTGACAACTTCCCCTGGCATCCCCTACATAACCTTGTAGGTTAATACTCAAAAAGGAAAATAAATATGTAAAGCCCTACAGTTTAAAAAAAAAAAGTGTCAGTATTGCAGAGGTCACACTCTCTAATGTGGTGGTGGTGTAGTGGTCTAAGCACATAACTGGTAATCTGATAATCAGAAGACACTGGTTCGAACCCCACAGCCACCACCATTGTGTCCTTGAGCAAGGCACTTAACTCCAGGTTGCTCCAGGGGGATTGTCCCTGTAATAAGGGCTCTGTAAGTCGCTTTGGATAAAAGCGTCTGCCAAATGCATAAATGTAAATGTAAATGTAATGTAAATGCGTCCCACATAGCTAAGTTTATGAGCCCAATTAAAGAAAGAGGAACCAGTTAAAAGAAAGTCCAGAATCTCATATGCGATGGTTTACTATAGTTTTTCAAACGCCTTGTGCAAGGGCATGGATGATAGCCCAAGTGCATATGGGCACCCTCATCCATAATACATGTGGAGCAGTGCCTGGTGATCAGTACTGGGGGGGTGGAGGTAGAAAGTTAAATCAGCCCTAACTGAAGAGGCAGAATGACCAGTCCTCCATACATGATAGATAGATAGACGGACGGACGGACGGACGGACGGACGGACGGACGGACGGACGGACAGACAGACAGACAGATAGATAGATAGATAGATAGATAGATAGATAGATAGATGAATGGATGGATGGGGGGGGGATTATGGAGACTCAAAGCCTCACAGCAGAAAGGTTAAACCAACAGCCAGCTTCACCTTCTCATTTAATACATTTCTCAGGCTGCTTTAATGAATTTCACAAAGCTTTTCTGCTTTTTCATAAGACAGATCAGAGCTTTTTTTTTATAAAATAATAATAAGGCCATGCTCAGAGAGGGGCAGAGGGGAGGGGACAACCTGGATCGAAGCAGAGTGATATCTCATTAAACAAGTCTGATATCCCTGATATATTCAGATGAATTCCAGACATACGAGAGCCTGAATTATTGCTCACTGTCTCTCCTCGCTTCATTCCTGGTCAGGTACTAACACTGCTAAATTATCCAAAAATTGAAAAGAAGGCAATAAATATTCTAATGAGAAGCACTCAAATTATAATGGATGGGGCCACAACAGTGCCCAGAAAATCCAAAACAAACTTAATCTCAGCTGAAGGATAAATTGACCAGAGTTAGGGAGACTTTAATCCCCAATTATCTTTGCTTATAGAGGCATAATAAAGTTGTCTATCTACCTATTTTAATAAAACCTTTGTGTTTGATGCAATATAAATTAGTTCAATGTCTGTTCCGCAGTGTCGAGAATTAAATCAAATTGCTCCATTTTTTGTAAATGCTTAATTATGTTTTATTTTCTTAAAGTTGGTGCATATCCCAAAACCAGCCTATAATTTTTCTGGAGTACATTACAGGGAGTTTTGAAATAATGTACTAGAAAAACAAGTTGTTTAATTAACACTCATTATTATCATTATTATTATAATACAAAATTTTCTCAAACTGTGATAACAACAAAAGACACCCAGCACATTCTTTTTTCTTTTTCTTTTTTCTCAATGTGTGGTGTACTGTATATTAAGTTTGTTTATCACTGTTGTGCTGAGCTCCTGTGAACAGGACTGTTTAGCTGGCAGGATCTCTTAAGACCCCAGTGTAAATCTATCATCAGTGTCCCTATGTTGCTTCCAGGGATTTGTAGCTTGTTACACACAGATTGAACAGGCAGAGAAATGGACTAGGATGTCTCAGTCAGAGTGTTTCTAAGTAGGCCCTCTAGTGACTTTGTTGAATTCTGCATACTTGCTTGTGCACATGCATTTTGTGTTCATATTGGTAAAAAAATATGTCAGGTAAGGCTCAAGTGCTTAATAGTATGATTGTCTGTGCACACATGTAATGATCAGAGAATGGTTAAGGATGCTCACGTTACCAAATCTATTAATCTTGCTATAAACTCTAAACAAATACAGTACATTCTGTATTACACAAGTGTCTCAGTAATTACTGAATAACCCATCATGATCAGAGAAGACTATACCATCTCTACTAATTTGTGTGGTTCTAATACTTATTTAGTACAGTTAATACAGTTCTCTCATCTTCTCTGTAACCACTCCTTTCCTCCCCTTTTTCTGTTCTCATTGTTCTTGTGGCTCTCTGGGAAAGGTCCCATCTGCAGCTGCTTTTGGGTAGTTAACCAAACACTGGTGCCAATACTTACAAGTAGCCATGCTTGGTGTTTGTTTGCATAAAAACTTTTGAAAGGCTGCACTGTTATTATCTGTTTTTTACAGATGGCAAGATGAAGAACTGTGACAGAGACATGGGGGATACAGTTCTTTGCTAGTTCCCAATCTCTATTACATAGTTCTTGATTCAGAGACTGTGGTTTTGCTGTACAAGGACAGTAAATTAACCCTTGTGCGACCTTAGGGGCATTTTTGTCTTTTTCACTTTAGTTTTTTCCATTTTGGCTGTGTTAATGCCAACGGCATACATTTAGCCAAAGGTGTGTATTGTTGGGGGGAATTTTGATAATTCAACCTCAGTTTCTATAATACATCTATAATACACTGTGTACATAAAATAGTTACACTCAGGACTTTAAGGACAAAAATGTCCCCATTAATATTGCAATATTTGATATATCCTTAGGATATCCTGAGTGTGACTTTTTTGTTTTTGTTTTAATCTGATACTGCACAAACAATGTTGTTGCTAATCATTGACATATCCCAGACTGTGATAAAAAAAAAATATATATATATATATATATATATATATATATATATATATATATATATATATATATATATATATATATATATATGTATCCCTTGCATTTGTATATGGAAAATAATATATATATATATATATATATATATATATATATATATATATATATATATATAAAAATACAACAGTGGCATTATATAAACAAACGGGTTAAAATCCTGAAAATGAATGAATATTTGGTAGTTATTATCAGGAATGATTTTGGTTAAAAAAAAATTACTAATCTAATGTGGAAAATAATATTAATATATTATGTTCTTATGGCAGTTTTTAGACACGGACATTTTTGTCTTCTAAAGACCTCTGACTTTTTTTTTATTTTTATGGACACACAAGGGTTAAATCTATGTTTTTGAAAACATGAAAGCAATTCAGGCTGTTGTAATGTCAGATTTACTTTTCCACTTGCTTTTACTTCAAAGCCATGTCTTGGGTACCATGCAGTATTAGTAAGAAGTTCAACTAATTGAGAAGTTTTCTTTCACTTTTGATTTTACTCCTGGATTGAAAGAATGCCAGAAGAGGGAAAATGTTGAGCCTTGTAGGGCGGGATAATTAAAGATTAAGTTACATGTACAGGCAGTAAAGAACATTCATTTATCCCCTATTATGACGGGCACATTTTAGCTTCAGGTTTTCACCCCTGGGATTTGGGAAAACAGAAAGTGACCAATTGTTAGTTATCATCACGTAACTTTTGTTATTCTGTAGGTTTAGAAAAATTGACCTGACTGCTTTTATCTTCAGGTGAGAGTGTGTTGCCCTGGAGGTAAGTGGGAACAGACAGGGGCTGCTGAAATCTAGCCTTACCTCTGCAGGACAAAACAGCATCTCCTGCAACGACAGTTCAATTGCTGAGGCCTCTGGTCCTCATTTGCAGGCCAGAGATTTTTCTTCTCCATGCTTGGTCTCAAACACAAGCCAGATGGCTCTAAAAATATTTCCTCCACACATTTTATTTTCATCTGTCCCTTTGGGCCTTGTCGTGTCAGTCCCCAGTGCTTTATTTCTGTGCTTTCTGACGTAAAAACAACGTTTCCATCTAAGCAAGAAATCAGTGTCCAAAACTAGAATGCCTTTTCAATCCTTACTCATGCTCCTACTTTTTTTCTGAGCTTCAAGCTTCTCTACTCAGTTGTTTCATTGAAGAATAAAAATTATTGATCATTGCCAAGATGAGTTAGCTATGTCTAATATGCACAAAATAAAAAATAAATAAATGAAGAAAGTGAGGTGCTATATCAGTGTGTCTTGGTGCCACATTCATACATTCTGTACATCCTGGCTAAACCTAAACAAACGATTAAGCAAGAACACACATCATTTAACAGTGTTACCAATTGGCTCTGTGGAAAAAAGACTATTGTTTTATCCCAGACACAGCTTGCCTTCACTTCACTCTCATGCAACATGCTAGGAATGTCACCCATTCCTCATTTTAGTGTTGCAGATGATCATTTCCAGAACACAATGCTGTTACCGTGGAGTGCCATTCAGACATGGCTATTTAATTAATTTATTTTTTGTTTTCCATTCAAGTTGCATGTGTTATGTACCTCCAAAACTGTGTGAGGTTATTTTTCCCAAACTGGAATCTGGATCTCACTATAGTGAAAAAAAAAATCCCTTTGCAGAATTTAAAAGCATATGTTATATAGCTGCCAAGATCAAACACTCTTGTTAACTGTAAAGAAATGGAAATTAAATACCTTTGATTGCTCAAGTAGCTGGTTATTTTAGACTTGGTCTCGACATGGCTCTTCCACAGACCTTGACCTTGACTCGGCGCACATGCATCATCAAATTTCAAAACCAGCTACAGCTTTTTGTTGTTACTGCTAATTCCTGATTTGCAGATTGTCAAGATTACTTTGGGGACCAAGAAACTTGGATCAAACCTCATTGGTGTTTTCTTTATTAATTTAGAGTAAACACATAAAGGGTAGTGTTTGAGTAAATGAAATGCAATATTATGCATTTATAATTTTTGTCTGCCTGGCAATTTTCTCTGATGTATGGATATCAGATTCAGTTATTCTAGTGAACCATCTTATCTCAAGAAATTAGTACAGAACTGTTTGTACTTATAGCCTGCCTGTACTTAGTATAGGCAGGCAACATTCTTATACAACCACACATATTAACCCCATTCATTATGTATGCTCAAAACTAATTGCTAATTATATATATATATATATATATATATATATATATATATATATATATATATATATATATATATATATATATTATATATATAATTATATACAGGGTGGGGAGGGTTACTTTGGAAATGTATTCCACTACAGATTACAGAATACATGCTGTAAAATATAATTTGTGTAAAATATAATTAATGTATTCCATTAGATTACTCAAGGTCAGTAAACGTATTCTAAATACTTTGGATTATTTCTTCAGCACTGGTAGATTTTATTTATTTATTTTTTACTATAAAGACTCTGCCAGTACAATAAGATTAAATACACATGTTAAAAATACATTCTCTGAAAAGCCTAAATATCTTATGCACTGTTGTTTCTAAAACAAGATAAATCAAACTGATCTTGTTTTAAGGATTTTTAATATTTTTACAGGAAAACAATACAAAAATAATTATCAAGAATACGATTTTTGCCCTAATATCAAATGTCTTACTAGAAAAAAAGAAATTATGATCCAACGTCAATTTTCACTTTGAAAATGGAAAGGCATGATCAAAAAAATATGATAATTTCTGGTAACATAAGCTGACAATTTACATAAGTTTTATTTCTATTTCTTCTGCTCCAAACTGACTTCAAACTTACTTCTCTGTCTGCTCGTATGAATCAAAAGAAACATCATAAGAAAGTGTTTCACTGCTGTTCAAATGCACTTTGGATCTCAAAATGTATATGTAGAAATGCTTTCATCTGAAAGGACTAAATATGTAAATGAAATAAATGACATTAAAATACAAAGTATCTTCAGTAATCATTGTAACTGTAGTGGAATAAAGTTACGTATATTTAGCATTTTAAATATGTATTCCTGTTACATGTATTCCGTTACTCCCCAACCCTGTATATACATATATATAAGATTATTGTGATAAAATCACTAACTAACTTTTTCTGTATAAAGTTAGAGCCAATTTTAGAACTTCGTAGCATGATGATGTAATGTCAGCAAACCCTAAAATAACATTTCTGCCCTTAAACCCTCAGAAAATTGGCCCGTTCACTCCCTTTGTAAGTCCCTCACTGCAACCCAGATTTCTGTTTTTTTAAGGAAAAGGGGCATTTTATATACATTTTCTTTGTTAATCAATATTATGCCACAAATGTTGTCGATTTAGCTTACCTTGAACCCAGAATATACCTTCAAGGTAACAATAACAGGTAACCACTTTTTACAAAGCAAGCAGTTATACTAGAAATATGCAAAGTAGCATAACATTTTGCACCTTGTCAAAAAGCCTTCACTCTTGCAGATCTAAACAATCTTTAACAATTGCACATCATAGACCAAAAAAAAAATAAAACATTTTGTTTACCTGTGTTAGGATTACCTTGTCTGGTTTTACCGTTGCCCCTTTGGTTTCCATTTTTGTCCCTTTTGTTTTCCGTAGTTTTCACTTTTGTCCCTTGTTTAGCTCCACTGTCTCACTAGTCTATTGTTTAAAAGAGCTACACTTCCCAGTATCCACCTGTCATCATCACTGCCATTTTGTTCATTGTGCTCACCTGTGTATCATTTGTAATCATCCTGTCCTTGTGTATTTATATCCTGGTTTTTGGTTCAGTCCTTGTCTTTCGTTGAACGTTGTTAGCCGTTCAACGAATGGTGTTGTGTTTATTTCCCCATTGAGGGTTTTCCTTTGTGTTTGTTTTGATTTTGTTAAATAAAGTAAGCCTGCGTTTAGATCCAGTCTCCTCGTCTGCCTTCGCTGCCTTCTGTTCATAACAACCTGTAATATTCTTGCCACTGCTGACCACTAGGTTTGATTTGCTGATTGCAACAAGGAAAGAGATTCAATATTAAATCCTATTATATCCATCTGCAGTATGTATTTTGTTTGGTTCTTTCTTTGGTTGGGGAGTAAGACTTTGAGCCCAGGGAGGGCAGACAGAGGATGAAAAAATTTACAGTGGAGCTATAGCAGAGATGTAAAGATTTTCTTAGAGGACTGCGTTTCAAATCTCAAATTATTGAGTAGCTCATTGTTTGACGTGCTGAAACCCCAAATGAACGCTCTCAGTCCCATACAGTGAATATTTTATACCTTGGTGGATAACATAAAACTCATCCATCCTCCAAAAAAAAAGAGAGAAAGAGAAAGAGTATAATCGCTCAATCCTTTTTAATTCATCAAAGCACCTTCTAAATGAGGGGCTGAGTTAAACTTTCATACCCCAGGAACAAGGCAAACAGCAAAGACCAGCTTTTTTTTTTTCTTTGGTATGCCCGTCTGAGATTCATTAGGTTTTGAAGGCATGAGCTGAAAGGGCTGAGAGGTAAAGAAGAAAAAAAGAGAAGAGAATGAGAGATAGAGCAAGAATGATGACTGTTGCCTCTTTTGACTGATGCAAAGGTAACCCTATCATTTCCTAAGGTTCATGTCATCCATTCTAAGATTACTGGAATTTGTGAGCTTACGCTTTCACCATATATATGGTCATTCTTTAAATACTTTGCTGACAAACTCTCCCCCAGGGCCTGAGAGATCCTCCTCCAGAAGGTAGTCTGTGTACTTCCCAGCTCCAAACATGTTTTTACATCAATCGTTCCTCAGTGTGACATTTCTATTACAGTGTTGACAGGAAGTTTTGGAACATCCTATTTAAGACATTCCATTTGATCCATAAGAGCAATTTTTAAGTGAATCATTCCGTCTTTTCATCTCTGTGTTTGTTCTTTTTAAAGGGAAATGCATGACTCAAAGTGTCCCTTACAGTCAAGAAAAGGCTATCTTTGTTTAACTAACCTATAACAGAAAAATTCCCTCTATGAATATGTAATTACAAATTTCTAATATCTAATAGATCAAATAAATATTGGAATAATGGTTGTTCACAACAGACATTGGATACTCTGATGTTCATTTCGGAAGGCCCCCTCCACTTTTTCCTCTCTTCTTGGTCGCTCTCCTTGTCACATTTCCTGCTGCTGTCTGAGTGTGAGCAGGTCGCTGGGGTCAGGTAGCTCAGCTCCTTGATAACCCCTCATAAGAGCCGCCAGCACTGCTGACACTCACCATATGGCCCTCTGACCCTGTCTCCTTGGGAACAGGACATGACACAGAAAGGAGAACACTGAAGAGATTTGTACTCTTGAGGAAAGAAATGGAAAAAATATGTACAGATAACTAGAAAAACTGGGAACATGATGATAAGCAGTTTCAGAAAGCAGTGTGAATTGTGTTAAAAATCAACAGTGTAGTTCACAGCCGAAACACTTGTTGACTGATGATAAAGACTGTCAACATGGCTGCTCCAAACTTCCCACAGACAAGTATTTAAAAATGCATATAGATTAATGATGATCAATGTGGGAATATGTATTTTATCTCTGATATTGCAATCAATAGTCAAACACATGCACAAATGTGTATGTGCACACACACACACACACACACACACACACACACACATACATACAGACTATCTGGACAGTTCCCTGGGGTTGAGGGCGTGAGGAGGAGAATTTGCAGCCTGGCCTTATTAGAATGCTCTGTGTGTGATGAGAAGAGAAGAGCAGCAGCTTTCCCAATGCAGACCCCACATCACATGCAGGCAGTGGCGGTAGACAGGGGCCACTGCCCCCTGACCCGTTCCTTCCTCTTGGGAGATAGTCCAGGTCTGCTTTCTGTCAGGGTGTCTTCCACATTGCACCCCAGGGGGCCACACAGTGTGGGAACCTGGTGTTTTAAACCCCATCATTCTGTGAAGGTAGTGGAGACAGCGAGAGGAGAGAGAGGGATGTTTCTGGTTGAAAACTAGGTCCGTAATGAAATTTTCAGAGGAGGCAAATATATCAATTAGTCTTGAAAGATAAAACCAATAAAAGGTTGCAGTGGCTCTAAATATAATGTATAATGATATGTTTTTTGCTGGTAATTATGCTCCCATACACGATGACGTCCTGTACCTGATATCTTAAAATAGTCTTGATAACTACTGATGTGTAGGCCTAATACTCTTTCCGCTCATAAACTCAGCACTTTCCGATCACCAACTCAACACTTGTAAATACAACAAAGGAACGGAACAAATGGCTCACTGTCAGCTACATTCTACAATCAATGTAAACATTTATAAATGAATGAAGGGCCCCATTCCATGTACAGTAACATCAACTCACCTAATAGGCTACTATATGTGTAAACAATATCCATCCTCCACTGCTTCATTGCATCAAATAAATGATCATGTTGTTTAGTCTTTCACATGTTTTTAGATCTTCCAATAACTTTTATTCCATCTGTATTTTTGCATTTATTTCCACAAGCAGGCTTGATGGAGCATAAACGTGATACTGAAAGCTGATTGGCTGTGAAGTGAAAGTGGAACATGGAAGGAGGCAATTTTCATTTTGAACCTGTTTAGCCTTTTTTTTTTTAGATGCTTTTTAATGGAAGCAGATGATGTTGCACCATTTGAATATCCATTTTGATTTGCCAGAGACTCTTCCTTCAGTTTGCCTCTTCTCTTCTCTTCTCTTCTCTTCTCTTCTCTTCTCTTCTCTTCTCTTCTCTTCTCTTCTCTTCTCTTCTCTTCTCTTCTCTTCTCTTCCCTTCCCTTCCCTTCCCTTCCCTTCCCTTCCCTTCCCTTCCCTTCCCTTCTCTTCTCTTCTCTTCTCTTCCCTTCTCTTCGTCCTATCTTCATTCTCTCCTCTCAATCGATAGTGTTAATTGGTCTGGTCTGTCAGTGCTGCATTGATTGTGACCATTAATAAAAGAGATATTGATTGGCAGTTTGTTTAACATTGGCCTGAGCACTGCACAATGCCCTTTAATGCTATCCTTACAGCAACCTTTTCCTGTTTCCAGCACTTCTTAATGCCATGAATTATGCTGATCGATTAAGGATATATATTTTTCCCATTTCTGTGCATTTGTTTAGACTCATAGGGGGGATCAGTTACATGTCAGCCTAATATGTCTGCTATTTGATCTCTTTAAGATGTTAATTAAGATCTTACACTATAATTTATATTGAATGAGGGCATGGTTAAAAGTGAAAGTCCTCTGTGCGTCCCCTGAGTCTGTGGGAGGGCTTTAGAAACAGTCTTAAGTACTGTACTTCATAGATTTAATTATCTCCATTAACTATTCTGTGATCAATAGAGTTAGTTTTATCCAATCAATAGGTGCCCATCCACCAGGAGGACAATATTCATAAGTTAATATTTGCATTTGAAAGTGGCTGTTACATGGCCCCATTGAAAATCCATAGCATTTTGTGCAGCTGTATCTTATGTGTCTGTTTATGGCTGGTCGCTATTGATTTAGCCCACTCTATTTACTGCCTGGATAGTGCCATAGGGTTTAATTGTCAAAATGTTTTTAGCATTTAGACTGGTCACACATTCTTTACTCCTCTGACTTCACTTCTCCTTCACCTCATTTTTGCCCTACATATTTCCTTTCCTTTTCTCTCCTTTCTCCCTGTCTTTTTTGTTATTCTGTGTTGCATGAAGAAACTGATTTTCACATACAACCTTCTTAATTTTCTTATATTTCTTAAATGTTCTTGTGTATGTGTGTCTGTGTGTGTGTTTGGTATATTTATATTATATACATTTGAGAAAGAGAACGTGTGAGTTTTATTTAAACTGATACCTCAGTAAAACCCCAGGGACCAGCTCGCATCACTTCTAAGTGTGTGTATAGCTGCTTATTGAGGCCTGTTCCCGATGGATTTCTGTTTGTTTACCAACACATTTTCTGATGTAATGTGTTTTCTCCTGATCTCACAGACCTGCAGCCAAGCACGTTTGAGCCCTTTTAAACACGTGCTCAGTCAAAGCCATTGATTTAATTTTATAGCCATACATTTCTTATTTGATCTTTGCACTGTCAATTGACGTGTTTTCCTGTATGATTTGAAATAATCAATATATTTTAGAATAAAAGGTATTTTGAAATGTTTTTAATAAAAAAAAATTTTTAGCATGTAGTATAACTGTATATATATATATATATATATATATATATATATATATATATATATATATATATATATATATATATATATATATATATATTAGGGCTGGCAATTTAACACGTTAATTCAGTGCAATTCATTTAATTAAAAGTAACGCAATTAATCTCAATGCCCCCGGACCGTAATAAGGAAGATTCCTGAGAAATGCAAGCTTGTAGTACCACCTGTTTACTCCAGAGGGCAGTAAGTGAAACGTCAGCAGTATGGGCAACATGCAATTTATACAGTGAACAAAACAACCCTTCAGGAGACAGAACAACACAAACATGCGTTTCGTTCTTGCGTTCAAAACACTTAAGGGAGCTCAAATCCAAACTAAGTGATCTCAAGATGTGTTCGAAGTATTAAACTATATTTAACGTGACACAGTGATCTAAAATGTTTATGTTTATGATGCAATGCACCCGAGATGCTAAACAAGCATATCTGACGCAGGTGTGCATTAAACAAGCCCTCATAATAAATCTTAAACCGATTGACAAATTCACTTGTGAAATGGATTGCTGTGAACTGTGTGCCAATGATTGACTTATGATCAATAATATGGTAGTAAACAATACATTGTATTCTAAAGCCGCTTTTTGTATTATCTTATCAATGATCAACTCTTCTGCCACATGAATGTAATGCTTTTTAATTATCTGAATATTTTTTATTTTATATATACAGTGCATCTGGAAAGTATTCACAGCACTTCACTTTTGCCAACCACTTACCCAACCTTAGTCTGTATATGTATGTGAGCGCTGTCCATCTACAAATTGTTATGAATAAAACATTATCATCTTAAAATAATTGTCTTCTTAAACAAAAGGTTGTCCAAAATTGTTAAGCTATTTAATTATTTATTTGCATTTAAAGACGTACTTAAGATTCTGTGTTAAAACACAGTGACACTTCAATGAATCACATTTTACAATCTGCCTCTCACAGCTCCTTTTAATAAAAAAAAAAAGAAAAAAGAAGACAAGATGTTTTAACAAACTCATTATGTAATTCCTCCACCAAACAACTTTTTTTAATGGTCAAAAGTGTTGGTTAGAGTGACTCTCAAGTATGATTTTGTTCTTGGAATAGTGGTTAGACACTCTGAAAAGTGAGTCTATTTTAAATTGCTCCCTGCTGTGTTTTTAATCTGCTAAAAATCAATAGAGCTTTTACTGTCACTCTGAATGGGAGGCAATGTGTATTGATGTCCAGATGTCATTTGGAGAGGAATTGAAGCTTCTATTCCTCCTTCACTCGCAAGGGATGGTGTGATATATCAGCTCATCCTGTCACTTATTTTAAAGAGAGCCCAGTAAAGCTTTCTGCTGTGTGCTTCAGAGTGCAGGATGTTGGGCCTTGCTAGCATCTCTTTAACATGCTTGGTTTACACAACAGGGCTTATTTTAAAGCCTTTTATTGATGTCCATCTCAAAGAAAGCTCTTTAAATGAATACAGTCTTAATGGGTTATCACTGTAAGCTCTTACACGTAGCTTGGCTCGCATAGGGCGCAGGCAATTTATCTGGCAATTCAATCAGAGGAGAGAAAGTTTAACATGATTCAATAAGGCTTTCCTGCAGGCAAGTCTCTTTGTAGGAACAGGGGAAGGGGGAAAGACATGTGAAGGAGACAGAGATTTAAGAGGAAGAAGGGAAGAGGGACAAATAAATGAATGGAGAAAGGTCAGATGAATTATCAAACAACGAGAAATATGAGTGCGAGAATAGAAAGGATTAGAACAAGCAATCAAATGAGGAGCATTAATTGGAGGGGAAAGTTGGGAAGACTAATGCCCAAAACATACTCTACACAAGCTAATTTTGTTTGTTTTTGCATTCCAAAATGTGTCAAAACAACAATACATAACTCAATACTAGTACACTTTGCATTCTCAGCATTGCCTCCAGGGGTGCTATATAGGGAATTTTCAGAAACTTTATGCTGTGATGGTCACTTTTCTCTTTCAGGTTAAAGGGATAGTTCACCCAAAAATGAAAAGTCTCTAATAATTTACTCACACTCATGCCATCCCAGATGTGTATGATTTTCTTTCTTCTGCAGAACACAAACGAAGATTTTTAGAAGAATATCTCAGCTGTGTAGGCCCATACAATGCAAGTGAATAGTGATCAGCCCTTTTGAAGGTACAAAAAGGATATGATGTCAGTTTAAATGTAATCTGTATGACACCAGTGGTTTTATCAATGTTTTCTGAAGCGATCAAGTGTGCTTTGGGTGAAAAAGACCAAAACATAACTCCTATTTCACTGTATTTTCTTGCATTGCAGTCTCTAAGCATGATCATGATTTCAAGCTCAATTACATTTTCTAGTGCTTGATTCATTCAAAGAGCACTAGATGGCGCTATAAGAGTAATCAAGCTTGAAATCATGATCGCCAAGGAAATCTACAGTGAAAAAGGAGTTATACTTTGGTCTGTTCTCACCCAAAACCAACTGGATCACTTCAGAAACCACCGGAGTCTTATGGATACTTTTCTGCTGATGTTATCTCCTTTGGAGCTTTTTTAGTTCTGGTCACCATTCACTTGCATTGTATCTACCTACAGAGCTGAGATATTCTAAACATCTTTATTTATGTTCAGAAAGAAAGTCAAACACATCTTAGATGACATTAGAGTGAGTAAATGAGGAGATAATTTTCTTTTAGGGTGAACAGTCCCTTTAACTATAGGTTCTTTTTACATTTCCGGCTTTTGGAATGCAACAGTAAATTATTGTACACTCTTAGAAGAAAATGTTCCATATAGAACCCGTTAAAGGGAAAATTTACTTTTTTGAGTTTTCTTGTGAATATTTTCTCAAATACTGAACCAATCTTCATAAATGATATACCGTTTGAAAGCTTAAAGTCTCAAGAAACAAACGTTGCTGTTCATTTAAAAAAAAATTACAACCAGACGAAATTACAAGTATAAAAACTAGATGGCAGCAGAGAGCTACTTGTTCATTCTTGGTTGAAATGCTCCATTCAGGGGCCACACATGTAGGCTCCACAGCTCAAGGCTGTGCCTTGTACTTGAGAGAGAAGGTCTCTCCTCAGCGGTATATCCCATGGAGGGCCATCCAGTATTTCATAAAAAAAATTGGCCATTTCGGCACAATTAACAGAACTGTTTTCATGTTCCCTTGGACTTTGCTGATGACAGAATGAAGGAGGCGCATTGGGGGAAACGCATACTTGCGTTTCGCCGGCCATTTGTGAGCTTGGGACATGCTAGCAAGGTGGACAGTGTGCATTCTCGGGGGAGGTGAATAGGTTGACTTCTGCTTTACTGAATATTTCCCAAAGCCTCATCACTGTCTGAGGATGAATTCTCCAATTCATCTGTAATACTCCCTGGCGTGACAACAGATCTGCTCCGAAATTCAGATGGCCAGGGACATGTGTCGCACGCAATGAGAGGAGATGACGACCGCTCCAATGGAGGAGGCTTTGAGTCATGCTAATTAATTGTGGTGATCGGAGTCCGCCCTGGTGATTTATGTATGTCACTGCTGTTTTCTGAACTAATTAGAACTTGGTGATTTACAACGTCGGAATGAAAAGCTCTCAAAGCTAGAAAGAGAGCAGTAGTTTTTGATGTAGGCGATTGATGTTACATGCTCGTTTCACACCTGTCCAGGTGTTGAAAGTCGGACGCCCATTGTACACCACGCCCCAACCTGTGTTGGATGCATCCGTGGTCACCAATTTTCTTCTGAAAATTTGACCCAGCATAACACCCTGTTGGTAGAAGACTGGCGTTGTCATGGTGCCAGAGCAGAAAGACAGCAGCAAGTCACCGCAATGCGCATGCGCCCGAGGCTCCAGGCACGATGTGGAAGGTGCCACTTGAGCCAGTACTAGAGAGGTCTCATGTGTAACAGACCTAACACTATGATGGCGGATGCTGCCGCCATAAAACCCAGCATTCTCTGAAATGACTTCAGTGGCAATGTTTTCCTCAGTTTGAACTGTGACAGACACCGAAGAATGGTCTGTACACAATCCTTCGTGAGGTGTGCGTGTATGCTCACAGAGTCGATATGAACCCCTAAAAAAGAGAATTGCTCGCTGGGGAAAAGTGTGCTTTTTGTCCAGTTGACATTCAGACCCAGATTTTTCAAATGGCAAAGCAGTCTTTGTAGAAGTCTCTGTATTTGCTCAATATTGCCACTGATTTGGCTAGTAATAGCCAATCATTGAGGTAATTCAAAACATGAACACCATTCATTTTCAATGGGCGAGTGCCGCATAGATACCTTTCGTGAATTTGCCGGAAGCCAAAGACAGACTGAAAGGAAGGATATGCAGTTCCCTTGAATGCAAATTTCAAAAAACACCTGTGACATGGTGCAGTTGGTACATGAAAGTATGTGTCCTTCAGATCTATTGACGCAAACCAGTCCTGAGGATGGATGTGTGATAAGATCTGTTATCTTTTTGAATGACGCTTTTTGAGCTTGCGATTCAAGCATCTCAGACCTAGAATGGGCCGAAGCCTGCCATCTTTCTTCGGAAAGAGAAAATAATGTCTTTAAACCCTGCTGTGTGTGTCACAGTCTGGGACAGTCTCTATCATGTTTTTTTGTGAGGATACTGTCTTTTGTGTGGAGGAATCTCTGCGCACAACACTGGTTCATCCTGTGGTCAGGCCACAGATTGCAAAATGCCAGTGAAGCAAGTTGGCTGGCGTACAAACTGAATCGTATAACCATGCTCGATTATTTTTAACACCCAGTCTGACACCCCCATGAGGGATCACAGCATGAACAGTGGGCTAATTGATTCGTTCGCTATTGAAGATAGAGCGCCACTCACCATAGGGAAGCGGTTGAAAATAGTGTGTGGGGTGTATGATGCATGAAGAGGAAATGGCCCTTTTTCTGAAATTGTGTGAGCATCCTGTGTTTGTACAACGGGCACTTTTTCTCTTTTGTGAGAAAAAACTTTGTTTGTGTAATACACACTGAAGCAACATTTTGAACAATATCCTGTTCCCGATGAACAGAATTTTATCTTTGGCAAAAAATGTTGAATCAAGCACTCTAAAAAGCCTTCCACAAAGTTACCAAAGAGACCATCGGGCGACACCGGGCAGTCGAGGAGGGTGGCTTTCTTTGCATCACGCAAATTTGTGAGAGCTAGCCAAATATACCATTGCTGAACCACCAGGCTGCTTATTGTTTTGCCGATGGCCTGAGTGGTAGCTTTCGTGGCTCGCAGCGCCATATCTGTAGTGGGGCACAGCTCTGGATCGGGCCCTTGTTCATCCAATTGATTGAGGAGCTTGTCTTGAGAAACCTGCAGCACCGATATGCTGTGGTGTGCTAATCCAGTTTGAGGTGTTGCTGTATAATCTATTCCTGCCAGTGCAGACATCAGTCGACATGGCTTGGAGGGGTAGGTGGGGCAGGATTTCCATCCCATGGCAGTATTATGGGTGAGAATGGTATGAGGTGAGCTGCGACTGCCTGTTCCCATGCTTTGAGTAGCATTTTCCCTCAGCGTGGTCCACATTAGTGATGATGGCAGCATCTCCGATCTGAGTGTGCAAAAAGTAGGGACCACCCCAGGTCTTTGTTAGCTTTGTGTGGAACTCAGAGAAGAATGGTGCTCTCCTCCGGATTAAGGTCTTTTGAAGATGGCCGGTTTGCAAAATCCATTGATCCAGGCGAGATTTTTCTGGCTCTTTTGGAGGGGACCACTCAGGACTGAGCTCTTCAACAGCTTGAGGATGCAAAGAAGCTCCATATCCGTGGCGTATGCAAGTTCTTCACCCTTGCTGGGGGAAGTAGCGGCAACATCATCTGTGAACCACTCGCCAGAAGCTGCGAGTGACATAGCATCATCCCCATCTTCAGAGCCGCTAAACGTAATGAGGCTATGCGCTCCAATAGAGGGCTGGAGCTCATCACACACATATCACACAGGCGAGGACGTTAGATCAGAAGTTTGGGGGCCTTGCGCTGGCACAAGATCCTCCCCAAATTCTTCCAGCTAAACCTCCCTGCCCTGCCATGCCTCGAGACTTAACAAAGAAGAGGCGGATGGGAGGGCACGAGAGGCTGGCTTCTTATATAGGCCTCAAACACCATTTCCAATCAGAAGACTGCCATGATTGTATAAGGGTTTCAACAAGGTCGTGTGAAGGACACTTCCTCATAGTACTTACAGCAATGTTGAGTGAACTGAATCGAAAGGGATCTACAAACACCATATACTCATGTTGAGAAATGTAAACATTTCCATCACTTCCTCTATTTGACTTTGGACATTTGATTGATTGATTGATTGATTGATTAATTTATTGTCATTGCAATTACAATGAAATGTCGAGTAACATCATCTCCAAATAGCTCACACAAAATCCCTACACCTATAGAAAAGTGCACAAAATAATAATATTTAAACATATATTTGCTTGCTGGGACATTACACAATGTGGCAGGACTTGCAACAAAATGAGTATCTCATCCTAGATCAGTCCTAATATGTATGTTATGGGTGGGGTCAATCAATAGCAGCACAGGTGGAAGTGCTCCCCCCAATAACAGAACTAGGGAATTTTCAGTCTATTTGTCCTTGTTGCCACTGTTCTGAACCGCCTTCCTGATGGCAACAGCTGGTGTCCCGGATGAGTTTGATCTATGCTAATACTCCCAGCCTTCTATGATGTATTCAGGGACCATGTCATATCTTTTGTGATGTAGATTCCCAGGAATGTTATACTCTCTGCCCTTCCAACCTCCTCTCAATTGATGTAGAGGGCAGAATGAGTGGATTTCCTGGTCTTCCTTAAATCTACTATGAGTTCTTTTGTTTTTGAAGGGTTTAGGACAAGATTGTTACCAGTGCACCACTCCGCAAAGTTTTCGTCTCGTTGTTTTCAGTTATCAGCCCTACCAGAGTAATATCATCCACAAACTTGACAATGGTGTTAGTAGAGCAAGTTGCAGAACAATCATATGTAAAAAATATTATAGAGTGCAGGGCTTAGAACACATCCTTGTGGCGCTCCAGTATTGAGAATCAAGGTGGAGGAGGTTTGGTTTCCAAGTTTAACTTGCTGGTGTCTGTTTGTAAGAAAGTTCATAATCCAACTACAAAGGGAAGTTCCCAAACCTATGGTGCTGAGTTTCCTGACCAGTTTGTGAGGAACAATGGTATTGAAAGCTGAGCTAAAATCAGCGAAGAGCATCTGAACATATGTTTTCTGCTGGTCCAAATGGGTTAGGGCAACGTGCAATGCTATTGAAATTGCATCTTCCGTGGACCTGTTTGCTTGATTGATATTGATCAAGATTGATTGGAATAACTGACTTAATGTGCGCCAGAATTAATCTTTCTAAGCATTTCATAGCTACAAATGTTAGAGCAACTGGCCGATATTCGTTCAGACATTTGACATGTGGCATCCGCTCATGTTTACTATAGCTTCTTTCATCAGCAGTGAAGGATTTAAATGTGATACATTTAAGGAATTAGTCAGGCTGACGGAATGGGTTAATGAGTTAAAGATATGCATCTGAACGCTAGTGGAGGTCAGTGAGAAAGAGAAGCCAGTAGATACTGTTTCGGATGAGAGTAGACCCATGAGCAACATACACACTTTGATTCTGGCTGTAGAGCCCCTGCAGCAGGGCATTTAGGTGACGTCTCAATGGTATTTTCGCTCAGCAAAGCAACACCACTCTCCCGTTCCTGTTAGGGTTTCGAATCTATTCTGGGGCTCGGGTGTCTGACATCGGATCAAATTTACAAGTGCTGGCTATTGATAAATGTAGATTTTCTAAAATTGTTATTCATGTCGGCACTTGTCGGACGTCACTAGAGATAATATTAAAGAGGTGCATGAATTTGCAAAAACACTGTAATATGCTCTGGCCCCCTCCTTGCTTGTTGTGGTGACAAGGTTTATAGTAGATTAGTGTCACTGAATGGCTGGATGTCTGAGTTGTGTCCACAGAATAGCTTAGGATTTATAAACAATTGGAAGAGTTTTTGGGGTAGACATGACCTGCTAAAGAGAGATGGACTCCATCCTGCCAGGGAAGGTGCTGCTCTCCTCTCTAGTAATTTGGCTCATAGTCTTAATTGTGATAGTATTTTACTAACTGGGGCCCAGGTCAGGAAGCAGAAAAATTGGCTAATCTGAACGTTTGCTAGCTGCCTTTAGAAATCACACAAGTAACATGAGCTACAACACATATAGACTGTATCACCTATATATCACATAGAGACTATGTTTGTTCCCCGAACTACCAAACACAAACCCCTCACTAAATCATTTAGAAAAAAATGTATTAAGGTAAAACTCGAAAATAACAAAACAATTGAAGACAAACATCATAAAAATGTAGGGCTACTAAACATTATATATTTTTCATCCAAAGCACTAATTATAAATTAACAGGCACTACCTTGTGTGTCTGGTCAGCGAACACACTGAGGTGGCGTTTGTGGATGGTTCGCGTTCTCACTGCGATAAACTCACCATGGCAACGATGAGGTCACGTCTTTCCTTCTTAAGGAGGAATGCCACTCTAGCCACCACCTGTGTCGCTTCTTCTTCACACGGGATTGAGGATGACTCACAAGATTAAGCTGAGCTAAAATGCTGTTGCTAGCCATTTTACATGCTGGCATGATCATATATTTTTATCAATAAAATCCAAGTTAGATAAAAAAAAGATTACCTTTGATATTAGGGCAATAATCTTATAATTGACGAGATTTAAAAAAATTATAAATATAGTCAAAACAAGTGAAAAAATCTACCTGTGCTGAAGTAATACAAAGTATATAGATTACTTTACTGACCTTGAGAAATCTAACGTAAAATGTTACAAATTAAATTTTACAGCATGTATTCTGTAATCTGTAGTGAAATACATTTAGTAAGTATCCCTCCCAACCCTGCATATTATAAATGATTGTATAGAGTAATATCACATCAATATAATTATACTTATTATCAAACATTGAGGTCAAGCACACAAAATAATATTCAAAGATTGATAACTGACAACAAAGTTTTATTGTTGAAAACAATGGGGTTTCTCACTGTGTCAATGAGGGGATGCAAGGGTGCACCTTTGGCATCATCGTGTAGAAGCAGACGGCTTCTGCAAAAGTGTCAATATTGGAGTGAGAACAGGTTGGTCCCTATCAACTTTCAGAAAATCGAAAATGTCCTGACCAACATTAGGGTCATTTTACCACACAGAAGTTACTTTAACTTTATACTTTGTTTTTATTTTCATTTTAACAACTATTAAATGTCCTTAGTGTAATTAGTAATGTGAAAATGATTGTCCTATTCTGAAGCGGCGCACAAATGGTGTTGTCACATGGCACCTTTTCTCAGCACTGTTCAGGAAGCACAAATCACAGTCGATTGTAAGGTAAAAAAAAAAATTAAAAAATTCTGGAGAACACACAGGCAGATTACCATTGGGATTATACAGCCTATCGTTGAAATGAATAAGTTAAACAAGCATACCTTTCATGTACAAATGTTTCCTGTCTAAGTAAAAACATTTCTGAGTTTTACATGCAGCCCAAAGGATGATTCTGCTTTTTTGGCCGGCAAGTACCCTCTTGAGGAAGACACCTTAAAATTTGAATGATTGTGACAGAGGTGCAGGGTTTCAAGATGTCATTAGAACTCAAAATAAATGTTTTATTTTCTTTACATTAGAGAAGAACATCGGTATAGATTGAAAAATATTTTTTTGTCAATAAAATAAGGCATTTGTGATTAAAAAAAAAAAAGTCATAGTTGTATGCTAAGCATAAAGCCTACTTTGTTTAGGAGACCTACTTTTTCAGATAAAATTTAAATAGGTAAATAAGCAATATGAGAAAAGTTTATGAGGGGAGTTGGAATGCAGAAAGTGGTTAAAATGTCAATGAGACATTTTAGTGAAAAATTCATAAAATGTTGGTCTGTTCTCACCCAAAGCTGCTTGAATCACTTCAAAAAACATGGAATGAACCACTTGAGCTGTATGGATTACCTTTATGCTGCCTTTATGTCCTTTTTGGAGCTTGTACATTTTGGACCACACTGACTTGCATTGTAAGGATATATTCACATAATTTTTTCATCAATACATCTTCGTTTGTGTTCCACAGAATAAAGGAAGTCATACGGGTTTGAGATGTCATAAGGGTGAGTAAATGATGAGATAATTATAATTTTTAGGTGAACTATTCCTTTAATGGCCTTTATGAGGTCACCAATTAACTAGATCAGTTAGCACTACAGCATTTGTCAGCATACTCACAAGTGGGTCACACACCCTAGAGACCCAGCTTGTTTTCCCCCTTCACACTCCCTTTCAGTTTATTTTTGCTTTGTCTTTTATTTTATATTGATTTTAGATTGTCCAATTTTGGTTGCCTTGCTCTCACTCTCTTTCTCTCTTGCCTCCCCTCTCAAGTTTACAAAAGCCGGGCCTCTCTACAGTCATCTTTGAGCATAAAGTGCCTCATCAGGGAATCACACTCACTCATGAAACACATCAAAAAGTGATGCCACAAACCTATACTGATCAAAAGAGGTTTGAAGTAGTCTGGCTTTTGTCTGTGCATGGATGCCTGCTGAGACTTAACAATGATTTAAATGCTTTTTTATTTAGTATTGCCTTAGGATTGCCATTTGAATAGGCCAGGGGTTTAGTAGATGAGTATGTGAAACAATATTAACCAACAACATATTCCAATACTAAGAGCCCTCACTTTTTATTGCATTCTAGAGTATAGCTGACAACGTTGCAGTTCCATTGAGGTAACTCATGAAAACACATCCAGTCAATAAACTTAAATCTGTGGAGAATTTAAGCTGAAAATTAAAGGAAGTCAATAAACTGCATTGCAGATGGGATATTAAGATTAAACTGCACTTAATGTAATTTCTAGACAGTACAGTGTTGTGGGGCCCCTTATGAATTGCCCATTTTTCCAGTTCTGCATGCTAGGCTAAATGGCTTCTGTCATATCCTACTAAGCATAACCTGGTAAAGGTTATTAATGGGAGCAATAAAGGGCAAATTATCCTGTGAAAGCAATGAAAAAATAAATATATCGAGTCATAATATGCTTTTGTTTGTTTACCTTTTGTGGTTATTGCTTGTGCTGTGTGCCATTGGTAACTGTCAGAGATGTGACAGCAATGTAATTTTACTCTTGGAGAAGCGAAAGCTAATTTTCATTACCTGCACTTTTTTTCTAAAGGATCCCTAACATAGGTACAATACCGAGAATATTGAGCTGTTAAAGGGCACCAGAAGCATCTTTCTTCCCAAATATACTAGCCAACCATTTGAAATATTTATCTACTCTGTTAAATCATGTAATTCCTGTATTGACTTTATAAAGTATCCAGCACCTGAAACTTCCACGTCTACGAGCCAAATCCTCCCTTTCCTTCACAGCAAATCAACCTTATCAACAGTCCTTTTCTCTGGCAGGAACAGCAGTGTGTGTATCGATTCCGCTCCCTCTTCATAATGAACTACTCAGCACAGCTTTATCACAGGGCAGTGCCGCCATTGGCTGGCGGTAATATGAAATTAGGCAGCATGCAACCAGCCTGTCAGTATCGATTTCCCTACCCACATTACTTGTTACAAAAGAATAGAGCTGTCTGTGGCATAATTGAACAAGTTAACTCCTTGTCTCATAAAATGTAAGCCAGCATTGATTCATAGGGACCTGGTTTTCACACAGGATAAAGCAAAAATGGCACAGTGTTTCATCTTGATGAGATGTTCATGAAATTTGTTTTCTTTTCTTCCTGGCTTTCCCTCACTCTCTCTGTGCTGTGTTCTGTCATACTTGCTAACAGTGTTTTTCTTGCTGAGTTGCAAGAAAAGTAAATGTGATTTGTTTAGTGCTGTAGCTTTCCTTCTGTGTTTCTAAGTCTTCAAGCCTGATTCTCCACAGAGTGACTGCTGTATTTGTCTACCAATAATGCTATTTACAATGCATTCTGGTGTAACAATTAGCTTAATTAAGAAAGCTTATTTAAAGATGCTGTGTGTGAAGTGTCTTCCACATGACTTGGGTCAGGGTGTTAACGCACTGCTCAGTGCCAGAGTCAGGCACTGCTTTGACCTCCACATGAAAATTGTTGCTCACAGAAGGGTAACTTTTAAGAGTTTTATCCAAAGCAACTTACAAATGAGGAACATAGCAAGCAATTGTCATACAAAAGACAACAATATCTGCAGTATCGCACTGCCAAGTTCTCAGAGTGGCTGTAGTAGTGTAGGAGTTAACACAGAAGAAAGGCATTGTTCATTTTTTAAATAAGTGCAATTATTGTGGATTGGTCAAGTACTCATGGAATAGATGATAAACTGACACTTGCTTAAGAGTATGCCAGTCAAGAAATTGTGAGGGTACACAGTAAACATTGAAAATATGCATTTGGAGAACAGAAAAAAGTCCTGGCAATTGCTTTGTTACATTTATTGCAGAAAGTGATCATAGGACTCATGTACGTAAAGGTCTTAGGATGTTCTTGGTGAATTTAAAATAGTTATATAACTGACATTTCTGGATGATCGGAAACAGTAAGTAAATATTTATGAATAAAAATAAATTTTGAAACATTCAATATCTCTTCAAAAAAATATTGTTGCTTTGTACTCAAAAAGGCATCATTAGATGGGTAAGAATGTATAAAAAATCATTTCTTACTGTCGGTCCTGTCATTACAAAAGCAGATTTTGCATTTTTGCATTTTTGCAAATGGCCCAGTAATCATTGGCTTCTGATATGCACTCAAAAAAGAAAAAGAAAAAAGTATTTTTGCTGCTTGTACAATTTACTTAATTAAAACATTTTTCACAACTTGATTTCATTGTGTTCTATCAGTTTAAATTTGCAAAATAGGAGTTTATTTAATCCATTTGAGTTGGGACTAAATTAATATTTTTGTGGTGTTAATGTAGAATTGATTAAACAGGAAAGGGATTTTCTTTTTTCCAGCATGCTTTGTATGGGACTCAATAGGAAGTGTAAATGATCAAATTAATTGTTATTGTATGTGTTTTTGTGAAAGATGAATATAAAGGGACATACTTGTTAGTGTTTAATGTTGTTTAATGTTCAGATTTAGAAGAGTTTCTATTATGTTTGAGATTTGGGGTTTATTATTATGGTGAAGAGTGAAACACATCTTCACAGGATATAGATTATATTTTCTAAATGCAGATGAACAGGAAAGCAACAGACGTAAAGGGATGAAACTGAAACACACACAGGGATAAAGAGAGAGCGAGAGCTGTGCCCCATAAAGCATCTTTAAGCAGGTGCATACTTTTTCCACACTGTTACTCCTGCTAATTACAGAATGGAGCTCAGTCATCAGGAAAAGGCACTCTATCTGAACAAACACTCCAGAATCAGCTCTTCAGGCCTCACACTAAACCACTCCTCTTTTTACAGGGTGTGTGGGGGGTGGGGGGGTCAGTGGGCAGGTTGTGGTTGGGGGAGGGGGCTAAATGGCTTGATGAACGTATGTAGCTCTTGTCGCTAGCCCAGATGCAAGCTAGATAAAGTGTTTTCCCCCAGCAGGGTTAAGGGTTAATGAAATGCTCCCTCGCTCCCCGATTCTTCTCTTCTCCTCCCGGCACAGTGATAAGTAGCTAACCAACGGTGCCTGTAATTACAATCTTACAGAAACCATCCAGATCTGTATATAAATCTCACCATCCAATTACAATGTGTAATAACTTTGCACTCAAACTGCTAATGAGCTCTAATACTGCAGCATGTGATAATCCCCTCTGGATGCTGGCTTGATCAGATGTTGGCTTTGTAATAAGACTGGCAGAAAATCATTATTTCGTGTTCAGGAAAAAATTTGGTTGGTGGGAAGTTAGTTTTGCTAGTGTTCTCTGAAGCGTAGACAAGAATTTAATGATTTAATCATGATTGTTAGCTATTTTGCAATCAATTTGTAATGACTGTGTCACAACAGAGGGCTTTGCTAGGGAGAAAGACCTGGAAAGTGTCACTGATATGGCATGTGAGTGTGCGCGCGTGTGTGTGTGTGTTGTGTTTGTCTGTTTATGTGTGTGATCATGTGCCAATCATAAACAGATGAGGTTCACTTGGAGTTATGTTGTTAGTATTTATGTTGTTGGTAAATATTGAAAATTCTATATTGTATTAAATATGTTTGTGAAAAAATAAAACTATTTAAAACTTTTTATAGGAAGGGAAAGTTGATAAAAAAAATATGTAAACCGTCTGTATGAAAAAATTTGATAAATTACATAAAAATAATAATAATAAAATAAAAATCAAATAATAATGAAAAGGTCACTGCATATTGACCTGCATATGTCTATGTAAAACAGTTAAAGGATGGGCAAGGAGGAGGCGAGAACCGGCTTGTCAAAATAAATAATAATTTAGTAAGAAACTTAAAACACAACATAAACAAAAACACATGCGGACATGCCCGTAATTCTCTCTCTCTCGAACAATCATCACCGGCCGCCTTTATCCCTCGCGCACCTCATCAGGCCGATTGGGGACCGGGCGCGCGATATTCCGACCCGGCCCCGCCCCCCTCCGCTCCACATTCCTCCCGGCGTTATCTCAGGCCGGGGTGCCACCGGCATGACTTACACCCCCCCCATCCCTGGGGCGGGGTGTATCTCGCGTGGTCATCCCCGCCTTCCTCGCCCTGGGAGGAGACAGAAGGGGACAAACAACAACAAAATAGGTGAGGGAAAAGGCCAACACGGTGCGAAAGGGAGAGAGAGAGGAGAAAGAGAAAAAGCTCACTCACCGGTTCTCTGATGTACCGTCGCGTGGTCCTCGAACACTCCTCCACACTCAGGCAGACAACAGCCGTTCCAACCCCGGGCGAACCGGAGTGAAACCTTCGACCCCCAGCGGGCAGAACGCGCCTCCGCTTTCCTGGCAGCAAATGGGGACACTCCTCCGCCCCTGGCAGTGGCCCTACCGCTCCGGGCGGTCGGAGAGTTTCTTCCCTCCTCCCCTTGCGGACGGCGGTCTCCCTCGACCCCTCTGCGTCTCTGGGGATGGCAGGGCACTCCTCCGCCCCCGGCAGCGGCTCCCTCGCTCCAGGCAGTCGGGGCATCCCGTCCCCACTTGCCCCGCGGATGACGGCCATTCCCCGCATCCAGGCGGTCGGGCTACTCCGTCACCCGGCAGATGGCAGCGGCGCTCCCCAGGGTGGATGGCAGTGTCGAGGACTCTGCGACGGGCATCCCTCCTCCCTCCCGGCTTTCGGCACCAATGTAAAACAGTTAAAGGATGGGCAAGGAGGAGGCGAGAACCGGCTTGTCAATATAAATAATAATTTAATGAAAACTCAAAAACACATAAACAAACACACATGACGGACATGCCCGTAATTCTCTCTCTCTCGAACAATCGTCACCGGCCGCCTTTATCCCTCGCGCGCCTCATCAGGCCGATTGGGGACCGGGCGCGCGATATTCTGACCCACTCCACATTCTACAATTATCCCCATGAGAATGTCTCTGGCTATACTAAAATGAGATCTGATCAGTAATTTTCAGACAGTACCATACAGTGTTGAAAGTGTGTAATGTCTGTTTTCTTTGAAGCAGTGTGACAAGAACTGCTTGAAAATATTTTTACTCACTGAATGATCCTTCTGAGGGTTGTGTGTGTCGGTGTGTGAGAAAGGACAAGAATAGATATCCAGTGCTGTTATACTTTCACCTCATCCTGATAATCTCGGGTGATTTGCATTGAAATCCGTATCAATGCAGGACTGGCTGCTCTTCTCAGAGGCTCTACTTTATAATTGATACTTTTTTGAAGTTTCCTCCATATTTTTTTAGAGTGTTGGTACTTTTTGATAATCTATTATAAAGTGCTATCCTCAAATATTTGAGTACACCCAAAACCTGTCCATTTAGAGAGCTCTATTATTGAGAAGCACACCACCTGCACTGAGTTTCAGTGTTTCACAAGTCAGACAGGCTGTTAAAGCACATCTTCCACCTAAATTGTTTGTTCTATCCTCTAACATTGCTATATTGTAAATTGTAACATTGAATGTATATTGAATGTAAAAATACTACAGTAAAAAAAAAAACATTTTATTTTACAGTATGTGTACTTTCATTATACTTACATTGTACTTAATCAAGAAAAATATGGGTTAAGGTTAGGGTTAGGTTTAGGGTTAGTACCTAGTATATACTAAAGTTGTTGTAATTATATAGTGCATAAATGTAAAACAGTTCTGTAAAATAAAGTGCTACAAAAATGTTAATTGGTTAACTTAATTGGTAGTTACTATACACAGTGAATAATTATATTATATTATATTTAACAAGACAATACATGTAATCTAAAAGATAAAAGATAAAAAAGTATATTTTACCTTATGTCAAAATACATGTAACCCTATGTTTAACAAGACACACATATTTATGTTAAACTAATTTTAAAATTGCAGTGAAAAACAATATTAGATTATATTTGATTAAATTAGTTATGTTTATGGAAATGTTTAACATACCATGCGAACTGTAAAATACATGTTTTTTCTTTTCTTTATTTTTACAGTGAATTTCTGGCAAATGAAGCTACCAGGTTTTTATTCCTCCTAAATTTTATGGATTTTTTTTTCTTTTTTACTGTAGATCATAGAGCATCTTTTGAACACCTATCTTAAAGTCACTCTCTGAGGTCAGCTCTATAACTATAACTGCTCCACCTTCTCTCTAGGATAGACCCTATGAAAGTGAGAAACGAAACGGAGTATAGGAGTGAGAGTAGGCCCTTGGGTCTTTCCATTGCATTGAGAGTGATCTAGATTTCTCATGCTCCTCCTCTCCTGCTCCTCATATCCCACTGCCCACCTGCTCAATACCTCAGAACTGCTTTCAAGTGTTCTTTAAAAAAAAAAAAAACATTTCAGAGCTTGTGTTCCTCTTGTTACTCAATAGCTCCATTCTCTCGCGCACTCTTTCTCTCTTTCTTCTTAAAGGAAGATCATCCTCCCTCCTGGCTGAGACTCTTGAGGTCACAACTGGGCTCTTGTATTTGGCTATTGAATAAACACACTGAATAAATAATATCTCTGTTAGCTCTGTCAATCTAGAGACAGCTGAAATCGCTGCGGGCACATGAACTGGCACAGATCCGCACCTCATAAATCTCCCCAAATTATACCCGCTAGGCACACTAGCATGGGCCTTCACCCAACTCATGAAATATTACTGTCAACATATAAAGATAATTAGACCAGTCTCATCTTCGTCCCTTCACAATTATATATGACCCTCTTGTGTTTTATGAGGGCTTGAGAAAACCTCATACCCTCCCAGAATGTTCAAATGAACGCACATGGGATAGCGTTGCTCCAGAGACAAAAAAAAACATCACACCTTAGATAGAGTAATGTTCGGATTTAACTTTTTACAGATTATTACACAGATTTTAATGAACATGAATATACACTGTGCATTAAATATTTATACATTTTGCAGATGTTTTTGATCAAAGCAGAATATTACAGGTACATAAAATGCCTTGGGATAACAAATACAAATTTTGCATTTTGCGTGTGGCACGTAAACCTGTCACAATGCTATCACTCTCACACATACACACACACACACACACACACACACACACACACACACACACACACACACACACACGTTGGTGCGGCTATCCTTATGAGGAATCTCCATAGACATAATTCATTTTATACTGTACAAACTATAGGTTATATCTACTAACCCTAAAGCTAAACTTTCTGCATTTAAAATAAATAAATAAATAAATTAGTTAGTATGTTTTTTAAGTGATTTTAATTATGGGGACACTACAAATGTCCTCATAAACCACATTTATAGCATAACACTTTTGTTATTACCAATTTGTAACCTAAAAAAAAGCCCTTGTAAACCACCCTAACTCGCACGCACGCAAGCACGCACACACACACACAGTTTTTGACAACAGCATGATCTTACAACAACTCATGTGCCATTACAATAGCTATTGTATTGACACATCTATGAGTATAATATGATTCTATTTTTCGTCTCTCTTTCAGTTTGTGCCAGCCTGGGTTCAGAAGGCCTTTAAAAAGCACTGATTCATCTCCGTTGCCTGAGGCCTTTAATACTCCAATATAGCTCACATATTCTGCTCTCCTCACTCTCACAATGACAGATCGGACTGTCACTTCAGTTTCAGACTTTCTTATCTACAAGCGCACTATCAGGGCAGAAGTAGAACAGGACTACATTTCTCCATAATCCTCATTATTTACCCTTGGATGAAAAATATGCCCTCTCTGGAACAAGAGAAAGGCTTAGAAAAGATTTGTAAAAGGACTTTTGTACTGAATTGGTCCAAGACAATGTGGCTGAGTCAACATTGGATATAGTAATAACTGTATCTTCGGTCGTGCTGGGAGAATTTAAAGGAATCCCGATGTGACAAGGTTCCGTAAAGGGATCTGCAAAGTTCCAGAGCCTTCTCCACATATTCCTTAAGTGAAAGAAGAATCAGCACACTTAGATTTTTTATTATTACCACGATTTACACTTTTATCAGAGATTTAGATGCTTTTCAAATGTACGCAAGTGTTGTGCACTTGACTGTTTACGTGTTGATGTCAAAAGCAGAGTATAACTGTAAATGCTGTTTTCTTGCATAGACAATAATAATTTTTTAATAAGCATATTTTTGGTAGCAGCGTATGTAAAAAAAACATACTGAAAGAAAGACCCATTTAATGACATTTACAGTGCATCTGGAAAGTATTCACAGCGCTTCACTTTTTCCACATTTGTTATGTTACAGCCGTATTCCAAAATTGATTAAATTCATTATTTTACTCAAAATTCTTTAAACAATACCCCACAATGACAACGTGAAAAAAGTTTGTTTGAAATCTTTGCAAATGTATTCAAAATAAAAAAAGAAGAAAATCACATGTACATAAGTATTTACAGCCTTTGCGCAATACTTTGTTGAAGCACCTTTGGCACCAATTACAGCCTCAAGTCTTTTTGTGTATGATGATACAAGCTTGGCACACCTATTTTTGGGCAGTTTCTCCCATTCTTCTTTGCAGGACCTCTCAAGCTCTTCAGGTTGGATGAGATGTTCAATCGGGTTCAAGTCTGGGCTCTTGCTGGGCCACTCAAGAGTTGTCCGTAGCCACTCCTTTGTTATCTTGGCTGTATGCTTAGGGTCATTGTCCTGTTGGAAGATGAACCTTCGCCCCAGTGTGCTCTGGAGCAGGTTTTCATCAAAGATGTCACATTTCATATTTTGACACTTTTGCGCAGGACCCATTCGTGCATATTCCTTCAAAATATTTCTGAATTGAGGCCAATTAGTCCCCAAAATTAGCAGATGGGTGAGGCAGGAACTAACCGTGGCCTCCACTCTATGGTTTGCTCCCCAAATTTAATCACCAGGGTCACCATAGGGTATTTGGGAATATCCCCACGCACACACTTCACCATCACACTTTTATCTGTGCCCAATGCCTCGCGTTGTACCAAGCATTTGTGGACCATGATTTGATTACATTCTGTGTTCACCAATGCTTGCTGAGTACCCCCCTTGATTCTTACCGGTATCCGGTACGCTCCGGCCCGGTTGGGGGCAGCCTACGTGGTGTCGGGTATCTGGACCATCGTCCCCAGCTCCAACACAGGGCATTTATCCCAGAAGAGCCCCAGATCCCCGAAACCCCAGCAGGCTGGCCCAGCTCGAGGTGGTGGACACCGCCCCCTACCTCTACAGTGTCCGCCACCTCGAGCGGGGAAATGGCCTTGGTGGCAGAGCTCCCTGCCTCCGCAGGAACAGGCTTTGGGGAGAGAGCAGAGTGAGAGGAAGGGGGGAACACACAGGGGGGAGAGAGAAAGAGAGAGAGAGAGACCTTCTGGTACTCCTCCAAATGGTCCTCCGCAAGCTGGACAGCTTCATCCAGTGAAGCTGGGTGGTGGCACTGGACCCATTCTGCCATCTTATTTGGCAGTCGACGAATCAGCTGCTCCAGTACCACCTGATCAATCACTCCCCCGACGTCATGATTCCCAGCCAGCAGTAATTTCTGACACGCGTCTCGGAGCCATTGGGAAAAAGCAAATGGCTGGTCGGTCTTCCCCAGGTTCAAGGACCTCTGACGGTTACTGTTCCAGGCTATGACACACCCGCTGCAGGATAGCCTTTTTCACTTCATCGTAGGCCAGGAGTTTAGCTGTCGGCAACAAGCTGGGCTTCCCCGGACAGTAGTGGGAGAAGCCTGGCTGCCCACTGGTCCCACAGCCAGCTCCAGATCTCTGCGGTTCTCTCGAACATGTCGAGGAAGGCCTCAGCATCATCTTCAAGCCCATTTTCAGGAGCGTTGGGGGGGAGGTCCGGGGTTGCGGCCGGCACACTTTTCTGGCCATGGAGGCTCCGGATCGCATGCTGGTCCTCTGCTTGAGCTCGCAAAATCTCAAAGAACTGGTGATCCTGGTCTTGTTGTAGCTCAATAAAGGCTTGATGGTTGGTCTAATGCAGACTGGCGAGGGACTGGAGGATCTCAGCCAGCTGGGAGGACCCTTTGGGGCGTACTTCAGTTATCCTGGGTTTCGGCACCAGTGTGAAGTTCAAGGAAGGAGGGCCCAGGACACAGGTTTAAACAAAACACGGCTCCATGGCCACATGGTAAATTTAATAATAATCAGTCTCTCTGCTGCAGATACACCAGGCTTGTGTTCTGACTTGCTCTCTCTCTGCCTTCTGGCAGTGGCGTGGCTGTTAATATGCTGCTCTCCCCATGCTGACTGGAATTAGAGACAGGTGTTAGACATAATTTAGCTCAGGTGTAAGCACTCCTACCGCTTTCTTTCTCTACGGACGTGCACTCAACCATGCCCCTGCTGCCACAGATTTGTAATCATTTGTACATCTTTAACTTTTTTTAAATGTTAAAATGTTTGTGTCATACAATCTTTAAATATGTCAGCATTGTACGTTTCGTTGTCAATGCAAACATATAAAAATATTCTGTACATATTATAGAACCACACTTTACGTAAGAATATTAAACAAAAACTAACAACATCACATTTGTAATTCCCTTGCTGAGAAAAGTATCAAACACAGCAGCATAAGTATATTGTGGGCAGCATCAACAATGGCCATCATGTTTATTTTAGCTATCAGACATCTTATTTAGCCCAAGCTGCACTTTAGTGTTTGGTGTGCATCACTAAATGCTTCCAGTTTGCTGTTTATGTTTGTACACCCACACAATGGAATTACCCTGATTGAATGTGTCTGGATTTAGAAATGTATCTGCAATTCGGCTTAATAGCAAAGACAATTTCAAAATTGTTTCACCTTTTTTGTGCATTTCTTTGTATTTACTCTCACAGAGTGTCCTACTCTAGTGTGTATTTGTATGTTGCTGGCACAATGATATAAACATGCTTCTCTTGAACTTTTTTAGAAGCTGTATTTAAAGTATACACTAACCATGATGCAGATCCTATGAGAGAAGAGTGATAAAAAGAATTTTAAAGGAAGAGAAGATAGTTAGAAAGAATAACAGAGAGAATGATTTGGAGTGAGGAGAGCAAGGCTGAGACTGAAAAGATAGAGAGAGCAGAGGGGAGATCAGTTGAAGGTCAGAAGCAGGCAGTTTTCCATTAGCAGAGTCTCTGTTTACTCTCTGCTAGGCCTCACCAGGGATTTAGTGGCATATGCTTCTGCCCCCGGCATCCCAGAAACGGCCCATTTAGCCAGGCAAAGGCAGGGGGCAGGCTGAGGCCATGTCCCAGGGCACTGCTCTTGGGCAGCGTCATTTATCTAAAACTCTCCCTCACTGCCAAACACCTAGTGGAGCCTGTGGGATTCCCCTCTGCCTGCTATAAAAGTACCATTGCTGTCTGAATAGTATGTGCATACATGTGTGTCAATTTTAAATGTTATTGTGTTTATTTAGCTGATCTGATCTGTTTCTTTTTGGGGGGTTTTCTGTTGTCTTGTTTTAGGGAGCATTTGAGTTTTGTCCATTTCCAATTAGTTTTAATTCAATTTGTTTTCCATTGGGAATATTCTGGGAACAGAATAATTCAAACTGATTGACTAGTTTTCAATTAAAACCAAGTGAAGCGCATCAATGGTGGAGACCGTTACATTTCTTTTGCTTACATTTTAGTATGCTTTTCTCATCAAAATGATAGTGCCATATAAACATTTGATTATATTTATTTTAAATTGTATTTTATAGTCCCATCCATTTGGAAGATTTAGACCTTGATTTATGGCTGGTTAGGCACACTGTAAAATGTTTTGTCAAGTATTTAAAAATATGTTTCATGTGGTAACATGGTAACATTTAAAGTAAAAAATAATAGATTTTACACAGTGGATATTCTGCACTGTATATCCATCCTGATATATTTATGAAAATAAAGAATTGGGCTGTTCATTATTTGGGAATGGAATAAGCTGTCTGTTTTTCAGTTGTAGCAGAGAGATCTTCATCAGCTAGCTAGACTGATTTCTGTCTAATTTAGTGCTTTTGCTCTCTATGAGCCTCTAGAGCAGTGTTTCCCAACCACTGTGCCGTGGCACACTAGTTTACCGTGAAAGATTGTAAGGTGTGCTGTGAAAAATGAATAAATTCCACCAAATAAATAAATGCATGAAACAAATAAATAATTTCAGGGATCCAATCTCCTCACCTTTCTGAGATATTTGCCATTTTGCATCGGTCACTTTTGTGATTGTGAAGAGCAATGATTAATGTGCAAAAGTGAGGGATATTTACATGCGTTGAGGGTATTTCACATGACTTGCGTCAGCGCTGCAGAATGCATTGAAGTCTCTGAAGTGATGCCACTTTACACCAAAGTGTTTTTACACACACGTTTTTGCTTCACCAATAACCTCTTTGAGAGTACTAAGCAACAACAAATATTTAAAAACTGTCCAAATTTGTGAAGAGACATTGAATGTGTTTTGAGTCCTTTTAATACTTTCTGCTATCAGAGAAACGGCAAGCTTTTTCTCTCTCTTCCAAATACATGTTTTCAATGTTTATTGTGCACACCTCCGTTTTTAGGTTGCAAACTCATAAAATTGCCCCTCTATGAGGCTTTCTGCAACTCTTGCCATGTGGAGGGCAATGCGGCTTTTGACGCTGTCATTGAACGGAGTGTTGATGCCTCGACTCAACTCGACTCTCGACAGTGAAAAGCTTTACAATGATGAAAGAACATTAATGAAACAAAATTATTATTATTTGTCTATTATTGTGGTCTTGTGTTCAGCAGTCAGTCAGTAGATTTGTAGCCAAGCAAGTTTTAATAAAGGAGAAGGTAAGGACGTAATTTAAACTCACTATTATTAGACTATTATTATATACTGTTGTATTTTTGGATGAAAAATAATGCTCAGACTAAAGGAAGACTATAGCTCTGCTTTGTTCTTTTAATGCTTAAACACTATAAAAACTCTTGGTAGATTTCAGTCATGAACAACTTTCGATTTCATGAACGAAAATGAATCACTGACTCACTCGCCACCTAGTGACATTTCCAAAAGGGGTCACTGAACTAATCAGTTAATAAAATTGAAGCTTTTAGCTTATTCTTTAAAAAAAATATCCCCAGGAAACATGTTTGTCCACCAGTGATTGTCTTACAATCTTTTCACCCCTCATGAGTTTGCATCCCTGTTATTTATTGTGACATTGCAAGAACAAATCAAAAAATTAGAAAAGAAGCATATTTTTTGTTTTTTCACTACACATTTAGCGCTCTTGCCACCTGTGACCTCAAATAGAGTAGCCTACCAATGTGCCTTTTTTTTTTTTTTTTTTTTATTTTTTTGTTTACAAAGCCAAATATCAAACATTAGAATTAAACATGCTACTAGATGGACAGAAAACATGGACAAGTTCTTGAAAAGGAAAATTATTGAGGATGGTTAGGCTATGTGGGATAGTGGTGTGCTGTAGAATTTTTTAGTTGTAAAAAGTGTGCCATGGCAGAAAAAAGGTTGGGAAACACTTCTCTAGAGTACCTTTAAAAAGACTCAACACAGTGAAGACTGGTGCTCAAGACTTCATGACAGAACACCAGGGTTCCTCAGATGTTACCCTAGAGGAAGAGCACTTATATCAAGAAGACTCACAGACTTCAGTGAAATTTAAGATGACATTTATTTGATGAATATAAAACAGAAATATTCTTTGGCGCAAGCCCTGTCTGGTGGTCCGAAAGAAGTTTTGGTATTCGGAACCATCATATACAGCCAGAGATAGGAGGCAGGGGTGAGGAGCCTACCCCAAAAGAGAGAAAGTAAAATACTACTCCCAAAAGAGAGGATCCAGTCAGGTACAAACCAGGTCTTGTGTTGGGCGTTAAATCTGGAGAAGAGGGGAAAGAAAAGAGATGTGAACACCTACATTTGACATGAAACACGCAATATCTCTGGCATGGTTGTGCAATAACTTTGCAATAGGAAAAGCAGTGCATTTAAAAAAAATCCTTGTCTGGGTTTTTTTTTTTTTTTTTTTTGATTTTGGTGATTGGGGTCAGGACCCCCCCATCATAAAAATATGTGTATTGTAAATAATATAATGATATATCCTTAAAATAATTGTTTAAGAAATAAAGTAATACAAATGCAAACGGGGCAACAACAAAAAAAAGTTTTAAACATTTTGAGTCCCCCCTCCCTTGCCTCACAGTGCTTTGGTCCACTGCCTCCGTCCCTTTTACCTCACCACCGACACAAACACATTCCGGTGGTGGGAGAGAAGAACAAAGTTTTTGAGTAGTTGTGGAACTCCAGTAAGTCAATGTTATTTTATTCACTTTAAACATCGGATGAAGTGATTATTTTCTCTTTAATATAGATGATGCTGAGTCATTAATTAATCATGTCAAAAAACAAATATATGATTGTGTACTTGCGTACCAATGTACTTTTGTCACTGATGCAGTCTGCTATGTTAGCGATTATAACGTTTAACATTACCCTTGTTTAATACAGTCTATGCATTTACCAAGCTTGTTTAATACAGTAGTATATCCCCACTCACACACACACCCATAGTGTACACATACACTAAGTGATGTAACGTTAGTCTTGTAGATTAGACTAATCCAGGTGCGCATTTAGATTTTAACGCTTTCACTGTGATTTAGTCGGTTTATATCGTTTAATATAGTTAATCTAATATAATATCACACAAAGAGTTTTTCTCCAGATATCAGCATGATAACAAATGTGATTTTGATTTTATACAAGTTTAATAAACAAGAAGTTGATATTAAGTGATGTACATTTTAGATAACATATTGCCTGTTTTAGCTCCATGCTACACTAATAATAGTAGTAAGGCTTTCCTCGGTGTACACGTATCCTTGCAAGTACAATTTTGCCTGTATTATTGGTGTCCCCTTCAAAAATTGCTCTTGAGAATTGTTATGTGTATTGTCCCACCCAACATTTTGATGAAATTTTCACCCCTGGACACTAGCTGCTCAGTTATGCAAAGTGTGCCCCGAGAAGACATGGGGGGTGTGACCACAAGGTTTTAGGGGAGTGGTGAGATGGTTTCTAAACAAGGAGCGTGACATGGGTGCTAGGGATGGAGTGATGAATAGGGGAGGAAGTTTGAGATGTGTGGTGTAAAAGCAAAAAGGAAATTAACACGCACATTGGGAGAGCAGAACGGAAAATAGAGGAGTACTGTGTGATTGGCAGAAGGAGGAATAGTGAGCCCAGGCAGAGCTGTAGGAAGTGAATGTGGACTGGGCAAGTCCTTTCTGCATGAGAGTTGGAGCGGAATTTAAATGGGGTAGTAATGAGGAGCTTAAGAGGGGAAGGCAGGGAATGTTTATTTATTTATAAAAAAATGTTATACATTGAAAAACCCAGGAATGTATCTAGCTAATGAAGTTGCAGGTAATGCTCTGCCATGTCTTATGTCTCATGAATGTTTGCAACAAAAAAATTGTTGCAAAATTATGACATGTTTGCATGTCCAAAAGGAACACCATATAACGCTGCCCATGACAATGGGATAAATTTAAAAGAGAGCGGTAGAGGGAGCACAGAAAGCTATATTGAAATATACATCTGGCCATTTCCTTGTGAACCATGATCCTAGAAAATATCCCCCGAATCCTATGGAGGGAGCTGCATCTGTGAAAAGGGACATGTCCTCCGGAGATTCAGTTCTTTTTTTTTTTGGGGTTATTTTTGTGAAAAACAAATGCCATTCCAGTGATTTAATAGCTGTGACCATAAGAGGAGGTCCGAGCTGTAGCCATCATCGACTGATATGATGTAGGAGAGGTTGTCTATGGAATGGGCTAGTGTGAAGAGGCAGGAAACTAAGGAGCGGCCTTGAGGAATGATGCGCATTGCGAGAAAGCCAGCGCTTTACATCTCTGCCACTATGTGCCCAAGGTTCCTCCGATGTAATCTCACTGGTTTACCAGACCCAGGCCACGGCCGCCCCTTGCGGGTTCGAGCACACTCGATGAGAAGTGTGGCATCCTCGTAGGCACTGGCCAATGGCACCTCCCTAGCAGACATCTGCAGAGCAGTGGGCTGGGCAACACCCAATACCGTTGCGATATTTTACAATCTCAGTGTTGAGTCGGTCTCGTCCCGTGTTTTGTCAGGTCCGAGCCAGTAGAACTCGGTAATGCGGAACAGCCATCCGGGTGAACAATTAAAAAAAAAAAATTATTTAGATTTCAATATCAGGCTACAAGCACACTCTACTAGGAGTGTGGCGGCCTCCTGGGCTCTGACCACTGGCGCCTCTTAGCAGACCCCCAGCCGTGTTCACAAAGTCGTGGACCCTGGATGTCCTTCCTCATTAGCCCTGTGGCAGGTGAGATGGCAGAGAAACTCGATGCCAGCCCAGCACATGTGCTAATAGGTCCTGTACTGGGGAAGGTGTTCCACATGCACTGGATGCCTGTATGTAACCCTGTATGATGTATCTTCTGCAAGACGGTTTCCCTGTTGGTAAGTTTCCTCTGCCACCAGTCGCCGTGTTTGTAGATCTCCTCCCCTCTGGGTAGGACATACCATGGGAACTTCTCCACGTGCGGCACTGCCGTCAAAACTCTGTAAGACCATGTGACATATTTCCATACCATTACCTCCCCTTCTGGTAGGGAGTGGTCTCTGCGGTGTCTTCCCATGGGAAGGGACACCTCCCCGACTTGGACACTTATGGCCCCCGGCTGAAAGATTAGGAATGGATTAAACTTGAGTTGTATGGATTAACTTTATGCTGACTTTATGTCCAGTTTGGAGCTTGAAATTGTTTTACCCAATTGACTTGCATTCAACTAAGTCTTGGTTTACCATAGTGTTTGATAGATGCATTCCCTCCTTTATGAACTCTTGAGGCCAAAGTATACTTTACGTGTCCGCATTGTTGATCGCTTAACACACAGTACATGTGACGCAAATTTTGTCCTAATCCAGTCTGTGCGGCCTGACATCACTGGCCAGATTTTCTCAATTCACAGATGCAGTCATCGTCTTTGGGCATCGTCTGTGCATTTGCCGGCCATTGACTCTATTAATAGAGTATTCAAATAGAAGTTGTAGTGGGCATGCGTCAAACGCATTCAGATTCACTCATGGTCAGAAGAGTATACGTGAAGGCAACGTGGTCGACCAGGCGCAAGACCATCTGGAACGCTCAATAACAAAGTTTACCTGGGCCTTAAAATAAAAAAACAAACAAACAAAAACAAAACACTAACAACAGAAATTAACAATAAATGTGTCTCAGGACCTGATCAGTGGCAGTAATACTCTCCAAGTGACTCTTCATAAAAATGTATTTATATAAAATAAATAAGGTACTTATATATTTATAAGTAGGAATCAATGCAGGCTTGACTGTACCTTTTTTCCTCAGTTGTCTGGGTGTTAGGAATCTAGCCACACACACATACACAATGAAAAACATAGTGCAGAAGGTTTGATTGAATTCTTTGGGAACATCTATTACCACAGAGACTCTCATTCGCTATATACAATAAGTCAGGCTGCATTATGTCAGACTGTTAGTGTATAAACCTCAGTCCTTGGCTTTATCCATCAATTACCTGTGCTATACATCTGCACATCTTCATTTTAAAACTATATGTGTTGGATGATTGAAGAAGTTTTGATTGTTTGATGTAGGTTGTTTAAAAATGAATACTTTGACATAATTTGTGGTTTTATTGTTGTGTGAATTTTTTGCTGATAAGTGTTAAACACATGCAATTTCTATGAAAGAACATGCTAGATGCTAATGCTTGGGCAGCACAAAGATATTTGAGATACTTTATTTGAACTCACTTTCACAGTTTAGCGTCCAGGGAACTGAAAATGGAATATGTGGGCAATCAATATTCATAATGCCTTACTTTTGTTCCTGGTTCCTCTCCTGAGAGTGCAATTGTTGTAAAGAGGTTACTGGGCAGCAGAAGCAGCATTGGCAGTGTGAGATGAGTCAGGATGTCTGAATTTGAGGGGTTTTGGACCCTAGGCCTCAAAGCAGCCTCTCTGGAGGAAGAATTTGAGACCATTGCCCTCAATTCTCAGTTTAGAACGATGCACTCTGGGAAACAGCTTGATCCCACTGCTCCACTCATAACCTTGCTTTCTGTCAGAAAATCAGTGCTTTTTACAACCCTCCTCAAATAACAGCTCTCATATTGACAGCTTTCAAAACAACTGAATCAACCATGTTGATAGAAGTTAAGATGGTAGACAGGGGTTAAATAGAGTGGAATGTTTTCAGCTAACTTGCAGTACCAGGAATCAAACAGAAAACTATTTGGGTGACCTAAGTAAGTCATGAAATCATTTTTGACAACAACAACAACAACAACAACAAAAATAAATAAATAAATAAAACATTTTGAGTTCAAAATTATGTCTTCAAACAACTTAGTGTGCTTTCAAAACCTGAAATTAAATGTGAACAAATGGCTTTTGCGAGGTGTACCTGATATGGACTGGTAGGCATGGGCGGTTCTTGGTGGAATTCTAGGGCATATTGTGTAATTTATTGTGCATTATAAGTGTATTATATGCCGATATTTTATCCAAGGATGAAGGCCCCATACATATCCACAGAGGTCTGTGCTCAGCCTGAATATCTACTGACCCTAGAAACATCCCTGTTGCTAGGATTAGATATGGAATATGTACAGCTACAATCATTCTGTTATATGTCCTATTATTTGTATGTCTATTTACACTCCTACCTTGTTTTATATTATGTCTCACTCTAATGTTCTTTGTGCACATGTTTCTCCTATAACCAAAAAAAAAAAAAAAAAACGTCCTTGCGTACATGAGAACACTTGGCAATAAAGCTCATTCTTATTCTGATTCTGCATTCTGATTCTGATATAATTTACACAAAAGTCCACAACCATAGGGTGTTACTTTTGTCATTTTCTGTTTCATAAGTGTATTTAAGAGAGCCCCTTAGTCCACGATGATCAGTCAATGCAGCATAACTCCTCCAAAATGTGGGCTTGGAGGATCAACCTAGTCTCCTAGAATGAGTTACTATAATTGCATTTTTGCAAGCTGACTTTTACATGCCCCGTTCTGCATTTTGTCACAAATTCCTAATGAAATTAATACTAGAGGTGCTACAACAACTGTGTTGTATTTACTTTCATAAAATCAAAAATACAATGGCTGATTCTGACTTTATAAACATTTATTTTTCTCACTGTTACTCACACACTGCTATTTTATGATATAGAAAAACTTTTACTCAAACGCATCATTTGGAAAACAATACATTTGAACGCTTGTTTTACAGACTCACCAACATTTACACACTTTATCCAATGTGATAGGCTTTTACAGTAGATCACTTGATAGATTGTTGGACTTTGGACTCAAAAGAATATTGTTCGAGACCATTCAAGTTTGAAAGCTGAGATGAAATGGTTGCTTCAGTAAATTTAGTTTTTTGACACTATTGTTTAGGTTTAGGCATTGTTTTTTTTTTGGAAGGATGTCTGTTTTATGTCTACCTATTATTTTATTTTAGATCAATATTGGTTAAGTTTAGGTTAGGTTAGGTTAGAAGTTACTTTTTACTCAGTAAATTCTCCATCTAATATTCACCTTTAAAACTTGTCTGATTATGGCACCATTTCACTCACGTTTGGCACCTCGCTGGACATCTTACTGGGAAACTTCAGCCAAAAATGTAATAAGGCACTTAATTTAGTTTTGCAAAGATTTTGCCAAGATCACGTAATTTTCATGAGACCAGACTGTGGAAGATAACCACAAGGGCTAAGGGCAGCATTTGGACAACATGGTCACACTGGAAATCAGTGTGCTAGTTCTGAATTTATTTCCATCCAATTTTGGTCTTTATTTGCCAAATTTCAGACAAGCACCATCATGTGGTGAATATTTGTGCCCTGAAAATCACCTACACTTTTCCTTTGACGTCATATCCCTTTTATTCTCCAGCTAGCGAGATAATACATTTGCAAATAAGTAATTGAAAGAAAACTGTTTAGTACTTATGCCACTTTTTGTCAAAATATCAAAATACTTTTATGGTTAAGGTTTAGGTTTTGAGATAGTGATAGATGTATTTAATTAATACTTAAATTGTTCTTAATATCAGAAATGCTGTGCCTTTCAAGTCATGTTTATTCAGAGAAGTGAAAGAATTATATTTTGGTCTCAGTGCCTTTAGGATTGGTGTTAGGTTTAGGGTTTGGATTACAATTTGGAAAGCATTGACAAATGCATAGACATTTTAGCAGACAAAACATTTGACCTCCTGTCAAAGATTTTCCCACATTTCAGGGCATATCTGATTGACACAAGAGATGCTCTGTGATCAATGTGTGGAAACACCACTGAAATATATATATACAGGGTTGGGGAGTAACGGAATACATGTAACAGGATTAAGTATTTAAAATACAAAATATAAGTAACTGTATTCCCCTACAGTTACAATTTGGTAATTAGAATATAGTTACGTATCAATTACGGTATTTTGATTACTGAAGATATTACTTTGCATTTTATTGTCATATTGTTTCATTTAATATTTAGTCCTTTCAGGTGTAAAACATTTAAACATATAAATGATGCAATCCAAAGTGCATTTGAACAGAGGTGAAACACTTTCTTATGATGTATTACATTTATATGAGCAGACAGAGAAGTAAGTTTGAAGTAAGTTTGGAACAAAAGAAATAGAAATAAAACTTGTGTAATTTGACAGCTTTACGCTAAGTTTACATGCATGCACATGTTACAAGGCACAATCATAATCTGTATTATTGTATTACATTTGATATTAGGGCAAAAATCGTATTCTTGATAATACTTTTTGTATTGTTTTTCAGTAAAAATATCTAAAAATCCTTAAAACAAGATCATTTTGATTTATCTTGTTTTAAAAACAACACTGCATGAGATATTTAGGTTTTTCAGAGAAAGTATTTTTAACATGTGTATTTTGTCACTGTACTGGCAGTTTTTATTGTCAAAACAAGTGAAAAAATCTACCAGTGCTGAATAAGTAATCCAAAGTATTTAGAATACGTTACTGACCTTGAGTAATTCAATGGAATACATCACAAATTACATTTTACAGCATGTATTCTTTAACCTGTTGTGGAATACATTTCAAAAGTAACCCTCCCAACCCTGTATATATATATATATATATATATATATATATATATATATATATATATATATATATATAAAACCATATTGCCCATGACGTAATAACAATGAAGTCACTGCGCTACCATATTGCTATGCCCAAACATTCCAATATCCCTATTGAGAATTCATCTAATTTCAGCGAGTAAACATTAGTCATTCAATCACCTTTTTTATATCTGAAATCTGCATGTATATCCCTACAGCGCAAATGTCCTGCACATTATATTATTTATTTGTAATTATTAAATTCTGGAATTGTTCATGCTGCTTGAAAGCCTGAGCGATTTATGTGTATCTGTATCAAACAGTATCCACCACTAACAAATTTCAGTGGCGAACAGATCAGCTGAATGTAAACAAGTTCGCTGAAACTGAGCTAAGTTTCAAACAGACATTTTCAAACGTATGATTTGAACATTGATTTGTTTGTTCAAAGTTACTTGTTTATGTTTTTTCAAAAAGTTTCAGGGCTAAGGATGTATTGTCACCCTAAACAAGCAGATATTGCAGCAGCTACCTACATTACAACGTGTGGACAGTTTCCCCGCTTCTTTTGTTGATTGTTGTGCTGCATTGATAAGGTGAACCGGTGCAGGTCAATGCTCTGATATTGCGATCCACATATATGTTCTCTTTCGTAACAAACATTATCCATTACAAGCAAATAAAAAATTAAACATGATTGTCACTAGAGGGCGAAATGCAACTGCTGGATCCGCAGGTCGGAGCCGGTGAAACAGGAACTTTTTTGTCTGTCAGACATTGCTGCTCTATGAGAGTTTGGACATACCAAGATGGACGCTCGAACACTTTATGTGGCTTCAACTCCTGCAGGCAGTTTACTGTTGTGTCAGTGACCAAGTTTTATATATATATATATATATATATATATATATATATAAATTATGTGGGTAAAAATGCTGCTTGCAGCTATACCTCTGTTTTATGGGCTCTGTTCTTTTGTAATCCCCCCCCTCTTGTTTAAACCACATCTTTTTAAATCACTTCATACTTTCTAGGTTTTGGCTGCCCTCCATTTGAATCCACATCTGTTAGCAGAATGGTAGGTTTTGTTTATCTTTCTGGCAGCTCATCTTCCTGTTCTAGGCCCTTTTCGTCTGCATGAAAGAGAAAGAAATGGTCCCAGTGATGTTGTTAATGAGAGACCAGCTCATTTGCTGAGTTTTGCCTCTGGCCTTTTCTGGGACCTCTGTACCAGAACATATTCTGCTTAGCACTGTAAGATTTTCAAAGACCTAGTAGTTTTCTGTGGATAAGACAAAAGAGAGTATTGATGTGCAAAACTATAGTCTTATGGAGAACCAGGTTACTTTCTTTCATTTTATCATGCAGAAAATGTAAAAAGCTGTCTACAGTATCATGTGTAATTCATTACGAACATTACTCAAGTGTTTTATAACACTTAAAAATAGAAACGCTTGCATTCCCAGCTTTATGTACTGTTGTTGCCCCTGGCAAAACAAAATATACATTACATCAATGATCTAAGACACTTCTGTGAGCTGAGCTTGAAATAAGACTTATGGAACATATATGATAACGCAGAAAGGTGGAAGTTCAGAAAGGCTGAAGGAATTTGTTTTAATTTTAATTCTTGTTTTCACATGTTTCAGATCATCACATCAGACGTAGTCTGCAGAACATGCAGTAACTTGAGTCAAGGTTGAATCTACCACAACAACATAAAACACTGGAGTGTTCCTTGTGCTTGTGAGTTATTGCAGTATTACTCCCCTTTGTTTTTTTTATTGAGTTTGCTTTTGTCAGGCTTTTTTAGAGTTTCACCAAAGAGAATCATCATGATCAAAAACGGATTCCCTTTATACTTTCATCTGCTCCACAAAGACTAGAGGCCTGTCACTCAAATACTGGCAGAGAGAGAAAGAAAGAAAGAACGAAAGAAAGAAAGAAAGAAAGAAAGAAAGAAAGAAAGAAAGAAAGAAAGAAAGAAAGAAAACCTGTATGAGGCCTGTAAACATAGTTGTGGTGAGATGTCTCTGGCTTTGTTCCCACAGGTTTGATGTTGTCAGGACTGTCTCTTTTCTGGCCAGCTCAGTAACACACAGTGTCTATGTTTATAGGGATATTATTCTGTGTGATGTGTTAGGATGTTAGAACTTAATTCTGGAGAGCTATGAAAATGTTTTACCACTGTGGCATTTTCTGCCTTGCAGTATGACAGAAACAGAGAGAGAAACAGAGCATCATGATCTGAAATGTAAGTATTTGTCTCTCGCTCTATCGCTCTTAGTTCTTCCTCTGGGACTCTGGCAATTTAAAACAAACACCCCCTTGTGGATGGCAGAGTCATTACACCCTCCTTCTCTCCTCAAATTGTTCAAGTCTCTCTCTAGAACACATAACGTTTGGACACTGTGCCAAAATACTGCTCCTGGAGTCTGGACATAAATCATCAAGCTATCAGTGTTTAAAAAAGGCGTGATGAGATTCTGGGTTTGAGGGCATCTGTAAGGCGTGAGCTAGTCTGTCCCTCATGGCACACAGCTGCTGGCTCAGTTTGAAACAACCATACCAGATCCACAAAATAAAACACTTTAACAGACATTCAGGCAAGATAATCTGGTTAATCATCTGGTTGAGGTTTGGATTAAATATTCATGTGAATAGGTTAGACATAAAAGTGAATTTTGTAAGGAATATCAGAACTTGCCTCATAGCCAATATTACCTAGCTTTTTGTCCAGGCTCTAGTCCTTTTGCATCAAGACTTAGTTTCAAAGCTAATCTGAGACTGGTTGCAAGTGCAGTTGGCGTAGCATAGCTTTTGTGTATAATTCTATTTGCATATGGTGGAATAGATATGCAGAATAGAGGGTACACCCAGAATAGCAACATTTAAAAATGCTAATTTTATTTGCAAATATGTTCACTAGTGATAAATTAAATTAACTAGTTTGATTGATGTTAATTGATGTAAAAAAAATATATTAATATGCTAGTAGTAATAATGATGTAAGTGTTTACTTCATTAAAATACTGAAAAATGTAAATGGAAGACAGTGGTTATCTCTTTATTAATGGACATGTTTTCTGCCCATGCACTCCCAAATGTCTTTTCAAGTTGGCCAGCAAATCAAGTCTGTGTCTGTGGAACTGTATTTGACAGTGTTTGATTCATCCTGTTCACCCTATAGGTCAGGGTTTACGGATATCTGTGTACATTATGTCCATGTAGGGAAATATTTGCAGTATGCAGTGGAATCTGTGAGTAAAGTACTTCCTGATGTGGGCTGCCCTGTCAGAGGTTAAAAGGTAGCATCAGTTTTTGCTTGACCTTTGAATGTGGATTTCTTTCTTTATTTCAAGTTTTCTGTCTCTCTCTATCTCTTTTCTTCTTCATTTCTCACGCTCTCTATAAAATGTCTAATTCATCTGGGTCTAATGCTTGGGTAAGGCATCAGTATTCATCTTGCTCTCTCTTCTCTTTCCACCTCTTCCCTTGTGTTTGTTTTTATTCTATTGGGGTGTGATAGCCATTTAATAATTCATTTTTAGAGTGTATACCAATGCAATGAGAAATTCTGATTCATCCTTAGAGTTGCAGGCTGCCCACTTCTTGCATCATTTAGGCTTGAGTCAAGAGTAAGTCATGGCTCGCTAGCACTCTTTTGAGTTTAGCTGTCTCCATTTTGTTTGCTGAAAAGTTTTCTGTAGACAAGCGGAAAGCAGAGTCAGGTTTTTTTCATCCTTTCTCTGATGACATGGCACTTTAAAAACAGATGAGACCACAATGGCCCTTGATCTGTCTTAAGTCAGAAAGAGAGAGACTGAACGAAAAAGAATGAGAGTACGTACTGACCAATACCAGCCTTCAACCAGCTGTGGTCTAAAAGATTAAAGGGTAAATATTCTGTGAAGGCATTTGTGTGTGTATGTGTTTGAGGCTGAGTTGTAGAGTATAGCTAAATGTATCTGTGTAATTAAATAGTTTGTACAGTGCTGTGGTCACAGTAGCTTTTTTGAAGCATGGCTATCTTATCGCTTGTTGTTTTTCCTCTAATTCTAAACCTTAAACATCACACCTAACCACCTCCACTCATCAAAAACGTCCTTGTTACTTTTGTAACCTCCATTCCCTGATGGAGGGAACGAGATGTTGTGTCAATGTAGTGACACTAGGGGTCACTCTTGGGAGCCTGAGACACTTCTGATCTTTGATAAAAGGCCAATGGGAATTGGCGAGTGGTATCTGCATGCCACTCCCCTGAACAAACGCTCATTCAGGTTTTGTGCTGAGGAACCGAGAGAAGGTCCAAAAGGTACAAAAGTAACCAGGACCTTTCCTATCTGTCACTCACTCGACATTGTGTCGATGTAGTGACACTAGGGGTCCCTATGCGAAACGCCACAACTAGCTGAACTGTGTTACGTTAACTGGTGGTACGAGATGGATAGACTACTGTGTGTCTCGTAGCCAGTGCACCAGGCTGACACGTAACCTCCCCCAGTGCTGTTATGAGCATCGAACAGCCCTTCTGGGACAAAATACGGACAGGCTAGCCCAGTCGTGCCTCATTCCCTCTTTTTTTTCTCACCAATAAAGAGTGACATTTTTCAATGTCCACCAGTGTCTACGTCGGGGGGTTGTCACTCCCAAGGGGAAGACACCACGGAGACCACACCCCACCCAGAGAGAGGGGGGTATTTTGAGTGGAAATACGTCACATGGTCTTGCCGAGCCTTGTCAGAAGTATGTCATGTGTAAAAGTCCCAAGGTAGGTCCTACCCAACTGGGGAGGAGTTTCTACAGACATGGTGACTAGGACAGAGGGGCTTCTGCCCAAGGAAGATGCAGATTACCAACAGGGAAATGTTTTAGCGGAAGATATACGTTGCATGGGGTCACCTATGTGGAACCAACACACGTGGAGCACCTACCCCAGTACAAGGCTTAGTTAGCACATGTACTGAGCCGGCAGCGTGTTTCTCCACAAACTCGTCTGCCACAGGGCTAGTCATCCAGGGAACACATTTTGTGAATGTCTTCAGCTCAGGGGAGGTGAAAAGTTATATGCGCAAGGGATACACCCGGCCAACTGTTCTGGACTTACCTGTTCATAGGACAAAACCGGCTCAAAGCGGAGATTGTAGAACCTCGCAGAGGTGTTTCTTGTTGCCCAGCCTGCTGCTCTGCAAATGTCTGTTAGAGAAGAGCTGGTCAAGGCCCAGGAGGCCGCCACACTCCTGGTAGAATGGGCTCGTAGCCCCGTAGGAGGTGGCACTTGCTGGGTGTGATATGCCATCGCTATGGAATCAATGACCCAGTGGGCAATCCTCTGCTTGGAGACAGTGCTTCCTTTACGCTGTCCACCAAAGCAGACAAAGAGCTGCTCAGAGGCTCTAAAGCTCTGCATGCAATTCAAATAGATGCATAAAGCGCGCACCAGACACACCTACGTCAAGGCTGGGTCTGCCTCCTCCTGGGGCAGCACTTACAGGTTCACCACCCAATCCCTATATGTCAGGGTCTCAAGATCATGTGAAAGTAGCCTGGACATAACTCCAGGCATGTAGGTAGCTTGCAGGTCTCCTACCCTCTTGATGGAAGTGAGTGCAGTCAGGAGGGCAGTCTTTAAAGAGAGTGCCTTAAGCTCAGCTGACTCCAAGGGCTCAAAGGGGGCTCCCCGTAGACCCTGAAGAACTACAGAGAGGTCCCATGAGGGAATGAGGCGTGCTTTGATGATGCTTCACTAAGGACTTACCGTGCACTATGTTGTGGTGTGCCGCTGCAGCGGCTAAATACACCTTCAAGGTGGAGGGGGACAGCTGCCCCTCCAACCTCTCCTGAAGCAAGGAAAGCACTGATCCAACTGTGCATATCTGGGTGTCTACGCATCAGGAAGAACACCACTTAGTGAACAGATGACACTGCAAGGCATATAAGCGCCTCGTAAAGGGAGCCCTAGCCTTAGTGATTGTATCTACCACAGAATGTGGTTGGCCACTTAGGTCTTCCACGTCCCATCCAGGGGAAAGACATGGAGATTCTAGTGGTCTGGTCACGGGTGCCAGATGGTGCCTGGGGGGTTGGAGTAAGGTCCGAAAACCATGTCTGGTTGGGCAAGTTGGGTGTTTCTAGGACAACCTGCTCCTCTTCTTCCCTGACCTTGCACAGGGTCTATGTAAGTAGGCTCACTGGGGGAAAGGCATATTTGCATAGTCCAGAGGGCCAGCTGTGTGCCAGTGCGTCTATGCCGAGGGGTGCCTTGGTCAGGGCGTACCAAAGCGGGTAGTGGGAGAATTCTGGGGAAGCGAACAGGACTGAATTGACTCCAAATCAGCTGGACCACCTGGGGGTGGAGTCTCCACTCTGCCCTGCGGGTAACATGTCGTGACAGCGCGTTCGCAGCTGTGTTGAGATCGCCCGGGATGTGAGTGGCTCACAGCGACTTGAGGTGCTGCTGACTCCTGAGGAGGAGACGGTGGGCGAGTTGTGACATTAAACGGGAGCGTAAACCGCCTTGATGGTTGATGTATGCCACCGTGTTGTCTGTCCGAACCAACACGTGCTTGCCCTGGATCAATGGCCGGAACCTCCGCAGGGCGAGAAATATTGCCAACAACTCCAGGCAGTTGATTGGCCAATGTCTGTGTGCCCTTTGCATACAGTGTCCCTCGTTGAGATAGTTGAGGATGGGCTGACTAGGTAGGGGCTGTAAAACCCCTTGTTCATCTCGGTCTGAGGGACAGGCTCTATCGCATCCTTCCGTAGGAGGGTAGCGGCGTTCTCGCCTTTCACTGAGGTGAAGTTGATGCCGCTGAACCTGGGCAGACACCTGGTGAACTGAATCACATAGCTGAGTCAGAAATTCCGGTTCAACCATCGCGATGTAGTCACCATGTCAACAATTACCTTAAAATCAGTTTATGTGTAGGGTCTAAATTTCCCTTAATGCCGAAAGAGCATTATTGTTGTGCATAAAACATGTTCAAACAATGCAAGGAATGCAAAAAAATACTAAATATGAAGGTTCACTTGGCACGTCATGTCCTGCATAATAGAGGAGGTAGAGTAGGCATGGGAAAAGTTGTTTGGTACAGGGGCTACATCACACTTAAAAAGAAATAATTCACCCAAAAATTACAATTCTCTCATCATTTACTCACCCTCATGCCATCCTGGATGAGTATGACTTTCTTTCTTCTGCAGAACACAAATTAAGATTTTCAGAAGAATATCTCAGCTGTTTTGGTCCATACAATTAAAGTGAATCAGTGCTAAAATATTGAAGTTCCACAAATCACATAAATCAGCATAAAAGTATTCTAATCCATGTGCTTCCAGTGGTTTAATCCATGTCTTCATAAGCGATTAGATAGATGTGCTGAGAAACTGATCAATATTTAATTCCTTTTTTACTAATTCTCCTCCCTGCTCAGTCAATCTCCACTTTAACATTCACTTTCTTCTTGTTTTTTTGGTGATTCACATTCTTCATGCAAAATGGAACACAAGGACAATTGAGTTTCAGGGCATCACTTATTAGTTTTTTACAGCCTGCGCAGTAAAGGGATAAGACATTTCATCTTAATCAGGAACATTTTACACAGTCACAGTACTTTACCGATTTAGCCTTCTAAAATGTACAGAATTCAATTACATCCATGATTTATACAAGACCTAGTCTTGCAAGGTAATCCTGACAATTGCTTTGAAATGTAGTAACTTATATAACTGACAAATGAATGATTATAGCCTGATGTACCTCTTTAAAATTGTGTAATGTTTCAGCAGTATTGTATTATCCATGAATTAACCAGTATTATTTTGTAACCAGGGATTTTCATGCTTTTTTACTTATACGTATAATATTCATGAAAAAAATGTATATTTAATATGTAAACGTTCGCTGGCGTATGCATTGAAAGCCTATGACAACAAATATCATGTCTCTTGTACCATTCTCAAGATTTGTAAGACTCTGGAACAAAGGACCATAAAATCAACTGTCGGAAAGGACATCCCAGTCGACCATGTGACTCTGAAAAGTCACTTCTGATTCTATTTCAGTTAAAATATTTCCAATCAGGAAGAACACACCCTGGTCACTCTCTTCCTCCTCTTCTTTCTTCCTCTCTTGTGTCTGCACGTGCTTCATCTAGTCGCTCTGGTTCTTAAGGTATTGTCAGCAGACTACATAAAGTTCATTTTCACTGTAGTTATCATTTATTTCACATTCAGTCACTCTTTTCACGAACCTGCCTTATGTATATATGTGTTAGATTAGATTTATGTTTAGAATAGTAATAAAGTTTGTCTGTATTAAAAGAACATTGACTGTGGTATATTTTGATAAATAATCTCATCCCTGTTTTTAAAAGATTTCGCTTCCAAGCTGTAGCTAAATATGTGTGATATTATTTTCAATAAACCATGAGAATAATATCTCTCCAATAAGTGAATTAATCATAATTCACTTGTTAAAGCTAATTCCTTACAGTAGAAATTGTGAGTGGATACAACGGAACGTTGTATTACAATTTTAATGGTGGAGAATCTAGACAAATAATCTAGTTATTTGACATTTATCTAATTTATAATGATTGCCGAACGCATCTAATTCCATTATACATTTCATTACCTAATAATGTTCAATAAGGACAGTTTAATTTAGTTCATAGCTCACATGTTTCGAGACCATACAATCCCTTCTAAATTTAGCATACCAAATATCCTTACATATAATTGTGTGAGATTGAGGGCAATTTAACGGTCCCCTAATAAATGTCTTATACCAAATATCCTACAACTTCAAACTTTAGAAAACGATTATGCTAGGAAACTGAAAATTAAGTTTTAAAACATTTAAAACGGATAAGTGTAGACGTGGTCTAAGGTTAATTTTATTTAATAATGAAGTAACATTTCATTGTTTCAATGTCCCTCAGTTTATGTAGTTTATAAAAATATTTTTTTAAATATGTATATGTTCACTTTAGTTTTCGCTTGGCCACGGTCATGTTCCCGCTTAGCCAGACAGGATTCAATTATTTTTTTGTTTTGTTTTTTTGGCTTATCTGAATTTGTGTTGTGCTGGGAGCCAGACATTTGCTGGATTCCATCTCTAAGATAGTGTTGCAGTTTGTTGTTGCTGTTGAATAGCGGAAGTGAAGCTATTACTGTCTGAGGCAAGGCATGAACGTCACATCCTTTTGATTTTCCTGGCAAAAGCGACCCGCTCCCTTGCCATGAAAATCAGTCTAGAGGCTTTAGTAGGCAACCTAGGATGTCCGGGGAGAACACATTTTTTAAGTTGCGTTACAAGCCGTTCACACATTTGCAAAAAAAAAAGTTTTTTTTTTTTTTGCAAATGAAAAAAAACTGAAAATTGTTACATATTGCACCTTTAATGAATGCAATTAATTTAAAATGTTTACCAATGTTTACGCATTTAGCAATTTGAAATTAGATTCTGACATTTTATTCAGGTTCGTATGAGTTGTAAACACTGATTGGAATAGGGTAGAACCTTTGCAATGTGTCAAGGGACATTACACTGACGTACACACCACAAGCATTTAAACACAACAGCTATTTCTTTCAATGATCAAGTGATGGAGAAAGGACATCTTAACTGTATTTTTTTTCAAAACAACCCAGATGAAATTTGCAATAAGGCACATTCACACGACCCGCTGGAGTGAAGCATTTGCGTTGCGCTTCCTTCTTACCAGACAATTAGGATGACATATTGTAACACTGTTAAAAGATGGGCAAGGAGGAGGCAAGAACCGGCTTGTCAACATAAATCATAATTTAATGAAAACTTAAACCAAAAGCATAAACAAACACACACATGACGGACATGCCCGTAATTCTCTCTCTCTCGAACCATCGTCACCGGCCGCCTTTATCCCTCGCGCGCCTCATCAGGCCGATTGGGGTCCGGGCGCACGATATTTCGACCCGGCCCCGCCCCCCTCCGCTCCACACGTATCATTACAGGTGTTGTGTCAGTGCTAAAAGCAAAACAAGACATTTTCTGCAAGCGTTTTTATGTGGCGATCACAAATCATGTAAATGCAGTTTCAGGATTGCTGTAGCAAAGTGGAAAGCCGCAATTTATATTGTAGAGAATGAGGGTTTAAGTTATTTAAAGCCAGTTTGCTTAGGAGACCTGGCTAGAGTCACTCAGCACACCCTGGATTTGAACTTGCGAACTCCAGGGGTGGTAGTCAGCGTCAAATCTGCAATTAACTGTTATTAAATATTTTTATTGAATAACAGCATTAGAGTTCATATTTTATGATGCAAAAGTATCAAAAATTAACAATGAATTAATGTCAAAATGTTTTCAGAGCAGTTTTAAGAAACCTGTTTTAATAAAAATCATGGGACATTAAAGTGCTAATATTATATGTATAAACACACCCAGTTACTGTTTATTTAGAAATTTGTGTCTGAGTTCAGAGTGTTTGAAGGGTCGGAGAAGGAGGAGGAAGAACGGTACGGGCTCTTTTCTTGCTTACTGCCAGAAGGCAGGGGAGCCCGCTGCTGATCGCCAGGAGGCGGAGGGGCCTGCTGCTGACCACCTCGTTACCCTCCTCATTTCCTTCCCTATTTAACCTCCCTCTGTTTTCTGTCCCATGCCAGTTCGTTGTGGATTTTATCCCTGTGTAGGTGTTTGGTATGTCTGCCTGTCTGTAGATTCATGTGCTAAGCCCGGTCCATAAGGATCCCCTTTTCCTGCCCAGCCAACCCTGTTCCATTGGATGTTGTATCTCCCCTATGGGGTAGTTTTGTTTGTTTTTGTTTATTCGTTATTTAATAATAGCCCATCACTGCAAGTCTGGGTCTTTGCCACTCTGCTCCCCTCACCTGACAATAATGGTGTATTTTCTCCAGCCTTTCTGTGCCTAGATCTCTGTAAAGCACCTGGTTTACTGGTGGTAGACATCTTTCACATTCCCATGTGAATGTTTATGTGCCAGCTGACAAAACCCTGAGTGTTTGTGCTCTGAATGGCTCCTTTGTTTTTGCATTCCTGTGTTGTGTGTTTTGGTTTCCTGGGCTGATAATTGCTGAAGTGACTGCATGCTCTGCTGCTTTCCTGCGCAGGCTGCTTCACCATCCTCACCACGGACCAGACACTGATGCTAACTCCTCCTGACAAGCACTTAAATACAGCTATGGTCAAATTTGTCAAACTTTGAACAACCTGGACTGTGAGAAGGTAGAAAAACGAAAAAATAAATAAATAAATATATAAATAAATAAATTAATTAAATCATTGGACATTTTTCTTTTTGTTTACAGATAATTTGAACCATGCTGGAAGACTGAGGGTGCCCATATGTGCTTTTCTGTTCTAAACGAAGGCTATGGATACTGAGGTTGTTATTTTACCATCAGCTGTAGCAAACAGTTTGATGGGGTCATCAGAGATATATACACATAAGTTACGTTCAGCCAAAGTGTGAGTATTTGAAGATAAATTAGTGTCATTAGCATGGTTGTTATACTTTGTTCATAATGGTGAGTGTTTAAGTAGAAAAAACTGTTGTTTTTGAAATCAGAGGAAAATGTGTGGTGTTATGTATTTAATAAAAAGCAGATTGAAGAACAACACTCTATTGATAGAATGTAACCAGGATAATCTCATGACCACTCTATATAATATAGGGGAGACCAGGGCTAGTTGTTACACTTTTAACTCCAGTGAATATAATTTAGGTAATAGGTTTATTGTCCAGGAAAATATACAGTTTAATAATAATAATAATAATAATAAACACAATGACATTTTGTTACAACTTGCTGAAATAGTGGAGCATGTTGTCAATGTATATGGGGCAAGTTGTAGCAGTGGAGCTCTCTTTAAATATACGGTTGCATTAAACAGATGAATTAAATTCGTTTTTTGACAAAATTTAAAAAGTAAAACAATTATGAAGCACGAAACAATTCTCCAAAATAAATTAAATAGATGCAAAATACAATTAAATGAATATGTCACGTATTCCCTGTTTGTGTCGAGACTATTTTGTTGAAATTCTTGTTACTTAGTTACCCGTTCCTGTTTCCTTTGTTAGTTTTGTAGTCCTTTGAGGTTTCATTTTTGAATTGGTTTTCCTGATTATTTCCCCAGGTATTCCTCATTCCCTTGTTTCCCCTGGTTTCTTTGTCAGTGTTTGCATGTATTCCGTTTTGTTCTGTGCCTTGTTCCCAGTGTTTGTTTCTTTATATTCTGGGTTTATCTTATTGTTTGATTAAAAGCTGCATTTAGATCTTTAATCCTCGCCTGCCACATTACAGAAAGACTGACCCAAAATGTATCTAGCAGCTGAATTTTTTTAACTGTCTCGGGCCGACCTTCCTCTTGTAGATTACTGTGCTCGCTTTTGGGGTATTGCGAGCCAATCAAACTATGGTGAATCACATTTAAAATCTACTTTTTGGATCGGTTTGAATTACCACCACAATGTAGACTTTCCAGAATTGGAAGAACTCACATGAGGGAATACTTTAACATCACTCTGGAGAGTTTTTCCCTTCATGTAAGGATGAACCCAATGCTCCTACACTGCCACTTCTCTGCCATTTCTCCGCCGCCGCCACCTGCTTCGATGGCCACAGATCTTTCTTTGTTGTTTTCAGCACTGTCTTCCAAGGTGGATGATCCTCCACTGATATAGGTGCATTCGGCCATGAAGGCCATTCCTCATTGGTTATCAACTCCCATGCCTGCCGCGGCCAATGAGCCAATCCCACGCCTTCCACGGCAAACACCCACACCTGCTATGGCCAACGAGCCAATGCCTGCCAAGTCCAATGTCCACACCTGCCATGGCCAACAACCCTGTTCTTCAAGCCTTGCTGTCCCAGAGCCAGTGTTGCCAGCCTTGTTCGTACCAGAGTCAGCGCTCACTCCTGTTTCAGTCCTAGTGGAATTTCCGGGGCTCCACCCTTCGAGCCTCCCACAGCTCCGCCTTCCGAGTCTTTCACAGCTGTGCTCATGGCCATCCAGAAGCAGAAGAGAAGGGCTCCTACTCCGCAGTCACTGCCCATGCTCATGATCATGAAGGCCATTCCCCTGTCACTGCCCTTGCTCACGACCATGGAGGTCTTTCCCCTCCCACTGACCATGCTCACTACCACACTGCCCTACAAAACAAAAAGGCAGTAACTGCATTTTTGGTCAAAAATGAGTTATTATCATTTTCATGACATTCAAGGCATCCTTTGTTATGTGACAAAACATCTTATCTCAAATGTGTGTCGTTTTGGAGAAAAATGGTAGTCGTTTGTACAGTAACTGCAAAAAGCCCTAGTGAAACAAAGCAAGAGTACAGTAACATCCATTACTGTATTCTTGTTATGTTTTACATAACAAAAAATAACCGTGTCGCTGCGCAGTGAAGTTACTGTTTCCATGGTGAATACACAGATCACTTCGCGGCATCCTCACGGGACGGTTTTAACATTTGCGATTTCACACTTCTAACTTCACACAAATTTTGTTTGAGATGGCACAAAGCCGGGGAAGAAATGGCATTGAAAAGAAAATACCCGGAGAATGGTAAGTAACAGTGACAGATTAAACATTTAGAGGCTAGGCTATCACAATATAAACACCTGTCAGCCACCAGGGTGGGACTTCCTTTCAGAGGTCCATTCAGATAGCATTATGCTAATTGACAGGCAATGTTTTAAATAGCTTTGCTTACCTGCCCCTGATCCTCCCTGCTCCTAGCTGTAACTTTATCCTCTGTAACTTCACATCATCGCCGATGCCATGTCATCATTTTGTTGTTCATGTCACGAAGTTATAATCCAACCAGCGGTGGAAAAATATTCAATAACTAGAAAAGCATGTGGTCCTATTCAAAATAAATTTTCCCAATTTGGGCCTTGACACAGCTTAGCAATGTGAGACTTTAAGCAGCCGTTTCAGCATCAGAACAGCTTCTGGGTGGAAAATATTGACCTAAAATGGTCAAATTAGTTTGGGTTTGGTATATCCATGTTCAGGAAAACAAATGGTTCCAATTATTTCAAATACAGTGTATAACACACCCAGAGCCCAAGTTGTGGCAAAATAGTTTTTGGAGAATCTGTAGTTACCGCCTTTTTCCTTGGTATGGTGCCACGTTTTTGGTAAGTAATACAAAGCAAGAATACAGTAACTGCAAAATAGGGGTAAAATATCAAATTAAATATGAGGCTTGATATGTACAAAGAATAAGCTAATATAAAGTAACAAAACAGCCACATGTCCAATAATCTACCTACAACTACTTAGGCTGGATGACAGGATAACTTTAAAGTCATTTTTCTCAGTTCTGCACTCTGCGTAGTTATTGCCTTTTTGCTTTGTAGGGCAGCACAGTGGTCGTTACCCTCCCACTGCCCATGCTCACGACCACAGAGGTTGTTCCCCTGTCACTACCCATGCTCACGACCACAGAGGTCGTTCCCCATCACTGCCTGTGCTCACGACCACGGAGGTTATTTCCTTGTCGCTGCCAGCGCTCCTGACTACGGTGACTCCGCCCTCAGAGTCTTCCACAACTCCGCCCGGTCTCCCGGAGACTCCTCTTACAACGGCTCTGTCCACTCCTCCAGCGGCTGGCTGTCCTCAGCCCTCAGCTCAACCTCAGCCTCTGATCCTCTGGCTCCACCTTGGTCCTCTGAGCCTGCAGCATCGCCCTGGTTCTCCAAACCACTTCAAAAAATATTGAAACTTTATTTTGTCCAAAAAATATAATAATTTATCAATTGTACACATTTATGACATTTAAATGGGACCTATTATCTAAAATTCAGTTTTACATGGTGTTTGAACATAAATGTGTGTTAGCAGTGTGTGTACACAACCACCCTATAATGATAAAAATCCACTCAGTCCTTTTATTTTAATCCCCATTAATCATAAGCACTGTCTCAGTGATGTTATTTTGTACAGGCCCTGTCCACGACTGGGACACTACCCCACCTGTACACCAATTAATAAGTGAACATTACACAACATGTTTCTTTGTGTCTGTTGTTTCGTTATAGCGCATAGCGAACGGTTTAACAGTATTTGTGTGTGTGTGTATTGCTCATCCATCATTGCAAAACTGCTGAAAAAACTCTACAACAAATACATAAAGTTATCAAATAACCATTCGGAATCTTCCTGGTTCATTCTCAAAGTTGCTACTTCTGATGGAGTCTCTCCCTCTTCAGTGTCTGACACCGGTTCAAACATATAGGGCTGAACACCACTGTTTTCGCTGTCAGTCATATTGCTTATGATGTCTAGTTATCCGAAGCAGAGATTTCAAAACTCCGCCCAATTCTGTATATGGGATGGGGAGCACCAGATCATTTGCATTTAAGACACACACACAAACAGCTAGTTTTTGTTCCCACACAAAAATGTGCATTTTCAACATGGCCTAAATGGTCTATAGGGTATTTTGAGCTGCAACTTCTCAGACACATTTTTGGGACACCAAAGATTTAAATTACTTCTTGTGAATAGGGGCATAATAGGTGCCCTTTAAACACACAATCTGCCCTGACATGTCTTTCATAAAAAATACCTCTATACTTTTCAGAAAATATTTAAACCTTTTGGTAAAAATCTGCTTATATAACATAGTTGACCCATGCCTTAATGTATGCCAGAGTGAGTTGACCCATGCCTTAATGTATGCCAGAGTGAGTTGACCCATGCCTTAATGTATGCCAGAGTGGTTTGATTATGTTTGCTTGTTTACCCAAGAGCTGTAACAATAATATTAGGATAGTAAAAATGTACCGTAAAGAAAGAATTCTACAGGTAAAAAAGAAAAACAAATCTAATTTCAGAAGATTTTGAACTAGGTATTTGAAACCAACATACAGAGAAAAGACACATTTGCACAATTAGAATTTTGACTCCAAATCTTATTGTTACAATCTTGTGTTACAACAAGCCCTGGTCGCATGGTATGGTATGCATTCCTATTTTAGCTGTCTCAATTTCAGTTTATCTAATAATTTTTACCATAATTATACCCAAAAAGACAGAAACGCAGTCATTGCGCCATCAGTGAGAACCCACTGAATGGTGTGTGTGTGAGTATATGCGTGTGTGTGGCAGATCCTGGGATTGTTGAGCTACACAGTGAGAATTGATCCCCTGTCTTTGATGTGTGTGAGGGCAGGCTTAGCCACCCTCTCCCAGTGTTTGCTTTGGCCTGTGCACTGCACAGCAGCATTGGACCCTGGTAGCTCCCTTTAATAAGATCAGTGGGCCACTTCTTTTCATCAGTCTGGAGGTCTAATGCCTTTAACTGTCTTATGCTGACCTCTTCTATCCCCCCTTAACACAAACACTCACACATACAAACCCACTTGCGAGCACATACACACCATCACTTCATCCAGATCCTCTGTTCCTGCCCTAACAGCCTCTGGGAGTCACTGTGTCACTGGGGCGTGACAGTGGCAGAGGCTGTTGGGTAACAGATGCATGGCTCACCAGAGGGCTTGTGCTGTACATGTCAATTCACCTGCCGTGAAATGACTACACGGAAAAACATGAGCATTAAGGAGGAGATTATACTTCACAATTATTATTCATACTATAGAAACACGTATCTGAAATGTTCATAGTAAAACTTCCATCAGTTTAGATGATACAGAGGATGATTTGGTGCTTGTAGGTGAAATCAAAGTGTTATCCATGGCAATGGTTTTCTGAATAGCTTAAAGGTGCACTCAGTATTTTTTTCCTCGTTAAAAAAAGCTGTACTCCTGTTTTATAAAGGGTTCCCTCATGGAGACTGCCATATTTGGATCACATGACCAGCCGAATACTGCTCACTTAATTCCAGCAACCATCTTGCTATTGAACACTTTCACTCATGGATGTATCATGGCTGACTGGGAATAGTGAATTTCTACGATGGCATCTGGAACTGAAATATTTTTTGATTGATGAAAGTCCAAAACAACATAAAAACAAAAGTTACTGAGTGCACCTTTAAGAAATCTCAGTTAAGGAATAGTTAGCTAAAACAAATGTTGTCATTTATTCAACCTTTTGTTTTTTAAAACCTGTATGACTTTCTTTCTTGGGACACAAAAGGAGATATTAGGTAGAATGACAGCTATTCACTTTAATTCCATGAAAAAAATAAGTAATCCAAGTGAAATTACAGACTGAGGCTGTCATTCGGCCCAACGTCTCCTTTTTTGTTCCACGGGAAAAAATAAAGTCATCAAAGTAAGTAAATCATAACAGAATTAAACTTTTTTGGTTAACTACCCCTATAAGTATATAAGTAAGGCAGATATACTGTGCAGGATAGTATTCAATAAAGCTGGCAGTGAACAGAGAAAAACAAGAAGAAAAGGGTTGTAAAATGGTCACATAAACCAAAGAAATTGGACTAGCACTCACCAGAGGAGCTCTCATTCCTGTGAATGTTGTTTTAGAGAGAGGGATGTGATAAAAGGGTGTAATTTTAGCCAAGCTTTTATCAGAATTGTCAGACTGTTCTATAAAGGATATAAAGAATATGGCATAAGTCAGTTCGACCTGTACATTGCTGATGGAACACTTTTACTGTCATCCATGTGCCGCAAGAGACACGTTATGCTGTATTACAATTCCATGCTGTGATAATTCTGAAAGAAAAGTATATCTTGTTTGCATGTAAAACAATGCATTTTGTATTTTGGTGTATTAAAAAAATATGTTGTTTTAAATATAATTCAAATATAATACATTTTAATGAATATATAATTTATTTCTTCATTTATTTTTACCTTGCCTGCATCGTATATTATTTATTTTAGCTGGGTATGGTAATCTTGTTATTTTCTTAGTGTCAGAAAAGTGCAGAGGTATTTGTTTTCATCACTTTTTGTGCAATAGCACTGCTATTAAAGTGTCTTCCTTGTTTGGCAAAATTCAAATGTGGTTTCTAAATTCTGTATTCATAAGGCCATAAGTTGTTTTGAATTGCAAATTTGTCAAAATCAGCCGTCGCAGAGCAGGCCAGGCCCATGGCGCTTATCCTCGAAACCAGTAAGCCTGGCGACATTGGCAACACACTCACACACACACGCACACATATACACAAACACAAACTGTCATGGCATAATTATGTAACCCAAACCTCGGCAGATTATTTAAATGTGTGCTGGAGGTGTCATCCTCAGTGTGCCCATGGCGGGTGAGTGGTGTCACATCTCAGAAGTGGAACGGATGAAATGGAACCCCCCCCCACACACACACACATCTCAGCCATGGCGGTATAATCCAAGAGCAGCGTATGCATGTGTATATTTTAACACGTGTGTTAGTATGTTACCTTTGATGGGTTGGATTAAAGCAAATCTCCACTCCTTTGGTGCAGTTCAAACACACGGGGACAATACTGCACACCACAGCCCGGCTAATGAGAGATAACTCTGAGCTCTGGAAAGAGAGAGATGACACATCAACTTGATTGAAGACTGAGTCGTTCTCTTACTCTCCCCTTCCCTCTCGATCTCCCCCTTTCCTTTTCTTTACCACTCTTTAGTTCTTCTTTGTACAACTTTGACTGTCTCTCTTGATCACACATGCATCTCTCTCCACCTTTTTCTTAGTTTATTCTCCTGTCTTTCTGAGAGCATGGCTTAACAAAGAGGCAAGCTTGACTTTATTGGTGTGATGGGCTGTGAATGTATTTTACCGCATATAAATGAAGAGCTTCACATCTTGCTCTCTCCCGTTCTATATCTCTCTCCTTCTCACTTAGAAAAGAGGTTATATGTTATTACAGGGGTTGTTGACTCTGCAGATTTAGACCTGAGCTCCCTGCTTTGTGCTTTGATAGTTTAATTAAACATGCAAATCTGCTATCTTTATATATCACGCTCGGGGTCCCCCTCAAAGTGCCCCATTCACAAGCACCTCTTTCATCTTATATACAGAAGTCTGCAGTTCCAGAATGACTCCAGATGAACATAACAATAGGTCTATGTTTTTATTTTCAAACATAAATTATAAAAAATGCTAACCTAAAATTTGTGCTTCATGTAGTAGCATCTAAATGAATTGGTTTATTTTCAAGGCATAAATATTACCTAACATCACGTAATCAACCCTAATACATTAGGTTACAACAACAAAATGCATTTTAGGGGTTAGATCAGATAGAAATATCTCTTTAAGAAAACAAGTGCCAGTTACATCTCTTTGGATTTGTAAATGTTTCTTACAGAGGCTTTACTGCACAATGTGTTTAAGTCAATTAAAAATACAATTATGTTGTTCATGTGCTGTAAAATAAGGCAATAGTTATTTACACTAAGTGTAAAAGAAGGGTGATGCTATCTACACTGAGTGTACAAGTCTTAGATAATTAATTCAATTGTAAATACTGTAGTAACATATAGCATCTTGTTTGCTGTAAGTGTGAATTGAAGTAATATGCTATTTGTATTATGGGTAAATTGTTTGGGTAAATAGCCTTTACCAACAAGGTTGGCTATTTGCACTTTGTGTTAAGGCTCTGATTCTGATTAATTTTGGTATATTTCAGTTTTAATGTTCATCTTGGTTATATATAAAAGAAAGTATCTCTATGTTAATGCTGTAACTTACATTATGAAAATATAAAATTTTAAAATTAACATCAGGGCCCAAACTATGTTGTTTAATTGCAATATATTTAACAGATATAATAATCAACACAACCAAAATTGTTAAAAAAACAAAAAACAAAATCTTTTTTAGAATTGATCAGTCAAATGAAGGTTGCAATTAATTGAACAATCAATACCCAGCTTATTTCCAGGTCTCATCGACACTGGACTGTATGTTAACTTAACAAGCAGTTTTCATATCAACAAAGTAAACATTTTATGGCATTGATTGAAGACTTTGCTTTTGGAGGAGACGCATCACTGATTGTCTTACAAATGACCCCTGTAGCTGTGATACTGACACACTGCTGCGTCGCTCATGTTGACACTGCTCTGTATGCTCTGGGCAGGATGATGAAGCTGTCCAGCGGATTTGAGATGTGGTAATCCGCTGCTGAATTAGCTCAGGAGGATGTCTCAAGGCAGAGGCGGTGTGGTGCCACTTAAGTAGGATTTTGGAAGTACCCTCTGGTCCTCACGCCTCCTGTCAGAGGAACCGCCCTGAGCCAGGGAACAGATCTCAGCCTCCTGTCTCTCAGACCTCACACAAAAGAAAACAGAGTGCTGACACAAAGAGACACTCAGACATGATCTGATTTTAATAAGCTCAGTGTGCTGAGGGTGGATTGAGACAACTGTTCGCAAGGGAGGTGAATGGAAGGGTTTGCATGAGTGTTTGGTAATGTATGTTTGGATGTCAACGATGGGTGAGCCGAGGTGCGTTTGTTTTTGGGGAGGTTATTGGTTGGAGAGATGAGGTTGATTAGGTTTGTATGTACACATGTACGTGTGTGTGTGTGTGTGTGTGTGTGATTGCTATCGGGGTGAGGGTGAGACTCCTGTGTGCGGCATGATCCCTGTGAATCTCCTCTTTGAAGCATAACAGATGTGGATTTGCATATGTGCGGGTCCCAGGCTTCAGTGGAGATTAGCGGCTGGTTTTGTGGAAGGTGCATATTTAATAAAGGCCTGAAGCGATGCTGAGCATGGAGCAGACCCTAGCAGGACAAAAGCTGAGGAGAAGTGGAGTGTAGGCAACAGACAGAAACAGACCGTAGACCAGATTGGAGCGGCCTTTGAGTGGGGCTGTGACAAGCCTTGCCACACCTCCACTCAAAAGGGTTTGCAAACATTCCAAAAAGAGAGAAAGGGAAGATAATTAGAGGGTTTATGACTTGCTCCATCTCATCTGCAAGTTTATTTGTTTGTTTGCACTTGTCTTTTGATGGAAGGTTGTGCTTTTTTCTCCTTTTTTCATGTGCCTGATCTTTTTTCTGTTGTAAATTACAATGACGGTGTGGGATGGGAGAGTAGAAATAAGAGATTTAGATGAGAATATTAGAGATGAAAATAACTCCACACATATTCCATGGGGGTTTGTGATGCAGTAAAAATAAAAATAAATAAATAAATAAAAATAAAATTAATAAATAAATAAAAACCGACCCATTAAACTGATTAAAATTAATAAAAAATATATTTGAAGTGTTTTTTTTAGGTAATATTAATGATTTAATGAAGGAATTAAAATTATATTAATATGAATAAGATAATGAATTATATAATTGCAATACTTATATATGAAATACATGTTTTTATTTGGAAAGACCCCCTAATTGTCAGAAAATACTATTTTACAAATATACTACATTTACATTTACATTTATTCATTTGGCAGACGCTATTACCCAAAGTGACTTACAAAAGAGGAAAACATAAGCGAATCATCTTAAGGAGACATTTGTACGAAAAGTGCCATACTACAAAGTTTCACTAGCATCAGAATAGCATTCAAAACAGATTTAAGTGCAACAGGAATTTCTTTCTTTTTTGTTTTTTTAGTGACCGGTTAATGCTCTTGGAAAAGATGTGTTTTTAGCTGTTTTTTGAAGACAGAGAGTGAGTCAGCGTCACGGATGGAGTTGGGAAGGGCATTCCACCAATGTGGTATGATGAATCTGAGAGTCCGGGAAAGTGTTTTGCTGCCTCTTTTTGTTGGTAAAACAAGGTGACGCACAGGCTTCTGGTGGGATTGTAGATCTGCATACATGATTTTAGGTATGCTGGAGCAGACCCAGTGACTGTTTTGTATGCCAGAATCAGAGTCTTGAATTTAATACGTGCATGAACCGGCAGCCAGTGGAGAGAGACAAAGAGTGGTGTAACACTCTTTGGTTCATTAAAGACCAGACGTGCCGCTGCATTCTGAATCATTTGCAGAGGTCTAATAACACATGCAGGAAGGCCTGCAATGGAGCGTTACAGTAGTCCAGTCTAGTTATGACAAGTGACTGAACAAGCAGTTGTGTGGCATGTTCAGAGAGGAAGGGTCTTATTTTCCTGATATTGTAGAGTGTAAATCTACATGATCTTACAGTCTTTGAGATGTGGTCTGTGAAATTTAGCTTGTTATCGATGGTTACCCCTAGTTTTCTGACCGTTTTGGAAGGCGATAATGTAGAAAAATCGCCTAATACTATAATAACAGTTCAAGTTATTACACATCTGTATAGGGGTAACCGTTAAAAGTTGTCACACGGAGATGTTGTCAGAAGGGCTACATATCAGTAACTATAAGGGTTTTAGACAAAAGTTTCAATTAAACAAATGTGTATTTCTCTAACTGAGCTTCTGTTTGTTGGTTTTAAAAATGTTGTGAATTCTGCCTCCTACAAAATTTTCAATATCATATTTCCATTGTGACAACTTACTCCGTATAGTGTGACAACATGTATAATTTTTTTCCTGGGAAATAATGGTGGAAATGTTGAATAGGTTTTTTTTTTTTTTTTAGCCCAGGTTAGGTCTATAAACTAGATGTTTTTAACTAAGATTTTAATAATATAATTATTACTAATGAATAAATATATATATTTTTTACAAAATTCTGTTTAGTAAATAAATTATTATAACTAAAAAAAGCAATAAAATAATTTATTATATAGCACTTCCTGTACACTTAAAGGTTCTCTTTACGTTACAACAACTGATGTAAACACATTAATATATAACAATTCATTGACCTGTTGTTGTTCCATTTAAAACATTTTTTTTCCTTATATGTCAAATTATCAAATTTAAGTATTTTTTCTGTCAGTAAGGTTATAGAGGCACAGAATCGTTTTGGCCTGTTTTTCAGTGAGTTGATCTTTATTCATCCACTGAGAGCAATTCCACTGTTTATTTTCAGGAAAGTAGTTTTTAGGGGCACTGGTTTTTTTCCTCTCTCGTGTCTACTACAAGTCTGACTGAAGCTGTCCAGTTTAATTACACGGAGCTAGAGATATGAGAGTTGAAAAATTCATAGTGTAATTCATATATTTTTTTAAAGCACGGTATAGGAAAAGAGTCAACATAATTCAAACAAAGAAATCTAGAGAAAGAGGGGGGTGGGGGAGATAGTAATACAAATATATGGAATAAGATATACTGTAGAGACAATAAAAAAAATATAACAAAAAATAACAAAATAACTAAGTAAATAAATAAAGTAATTCATAAGCTGGAATTGGAAATTGGAAATACTATGGAACCAGAGAAATGAAAACTGAATCAGAATGATGAACCCCAACACAGGACAGGTAATAGAAACAGAGAGCCAGTGTATTTTGTGCAGTGAAGGGGTTAAAGAGGAAATAAAGTTGTTTAAGAAATCATTAAATCACTGCGTCTGGTTTGTGTCTCTGGAGTGGTGCTGTCCTTCCTGGGGTGGATGAGAGTGGTGAGGATGAGGTGTGCGTGTGATGTCTGCGTGTCTCAGTGGAGACACTAGGCCTCTCTGGAGTTAATCCACACTCAGAGATCCTCCTAATGAAGCACCCCAGTATCACTGCACACATAAGTCATTCTATCCACATACAGCAGAACAAAGTCATAACACCAACATAAATATTTCAGTTTACTTTTTATCTCACTGCTAACAAGGTAACACCATCTGTGGTTTGGGTCAGGCTTGAAGCAAAAGGGAGAGAGAGAGAATAGAGGCAAAATATGATTATGGTTCAGCATTTCGTGTTTATGGTAGTTTATTGTGATGTTTAATTGATGTAGTGTACATTTTAGAAAATGAAAGTGAGCATTTTATAAAACATTAGCCTGATCTCATTGTTTTCTTAGGTATTCGTAGGGAACATTTAGAATAGAATCCTTTAGAATCCTTTATTTTGGTCACACATTATACACATAGTTTTTTGCATATATACAGTGAAATGTATTAGTTTTCACATCAGAGTAGGGTCAGAGTGCAGGTTCAGCCATGATACGGCATGATTTGGATTTTTGCACACAAATAAAATAAATTACTTTTATGAACTTTTCGGATACTTTTGTAGTCTCTTTTATTTATTTATTTTTTTGGCGCAACATATTCAGAAAACTCTTCTTTTTTTTTATCCCACAGTTCACAAAATAAAAGTTTTATGATTAAATAATGATGAAATAATGACAACATTTTAACTTTTAGTCCTGGTTTAAAGTGATGGAATCTTCTGAAACGTGCTGAAAACGGCACCAGAAATCAGATAGAACAGAATGAAACCATTATAATGTAATGTAATGTGTCAACTGTGTTAAATAAACGTGATTGCATTAAACATTTAATTAATCTCACTGATTATTAATACAATAAAATCAACCAATGAATTCAATATAAGGATTCAAGAACATCTGTGCATTCTTAAGTAGAGACATCAATAGATAATTTTTTTTAAATCTATTACATGCCATGCCGATTAATTCATCAACTTATTAAGTATTTATCACATATTAAATTTAGTTGAGAAAGGCCCCCAAATAAAGAACATTCTATATAAATAAAACAAATTTGCCTATATAATAAATTATAATCATAATTCTGTCAAGAATCACACAGGAGGCAGGGGCCTCCTGTGTGATCGGCACTCATTCTGTGGCAGGGCTGCTTGAGAGGTTTCTTCAGGTGCACTGACTGCCTCCTTCTGATGCGGCTCGTTAAAATACGACGTTAAACTGGGATTAATTAGGGATACCTAATGAAATAATTTCTGGATACCCAGAATATATTTCACTGCTTTTGGAATCTTCTCTTTAAATTACAAAAGTTCACTTGCAATCGCTCCGCTGAGAAAGAGGGGTAGAGTCAGAATCATTGAAGCCACCTCGCAATCCTTTAATTGCCTTTTCAATTGAATTATCACACTTTTCTACTCAGGGGCTTGTGAGAGGCCATCCATAAGTTAGAACAGGAGAGACACAGGAAGAAACACACTTAGCAATGCCTATTTCAACCACAGACATTTAAAACACTTAATGTCTCATTTGAAATGAAATGTGTTATTTTTACATCTCCCAGGGGGATAGGTTTTGCTACAGAAAAAAGGAATTCAAATGTGACATGTGTCCTACGCATTACAGTAGATAAACTTTTACAAAGGGACCCAAGCTGTTTCTGATCAGTCCAAACACTGGAGGGCCCTTTACACAATAGCAGGGGCCTCACTCAACATACCGTCTCTTTGGCAGACAATAATTGATTCTTTGTAGAGGAAGATGAGGAGAGGAGAGTTACCTGTGTCCAGCACACACCAGGGTCCACATAATCCATGTGGAAAGAGTGATTGGGTCATCTTATATAAGACCCTATGTAAAGGTGTGTGCAAGTTGGTTTGCATTTGATATGCCTAAAAAAGTTTAAGAAGCATGTGTGTGTGTGTGTGTGTGTGTGTGTGTGTGTGTGTGTGTGTGTGTGTGTGTGTGTGAGCATGTATTTATCACTTTGTGGGGACCAAATGTCCCCATAAGGATAGTAAAACCCGAAATTTTTGACCTTGTGGGGACATTTTGTCGGTCCCCATGAGGAAAACAGCTTATAAATCATACTAAATTATGTTTTTTGAAAATGTAAAAATGCAGAAAGTTTTCTGTGAGGGTTAGGTTTAGGGGTAGGGTTAGGGTCATGGGATAGAATATAAAGTTTGTACAGTATAAAAACCATTATGTCTATGGAAAGTCCCCATAAAACATGGAAACACAACATGTGTGTGTGTGTGTGTGTGTGTGTGTGTGTGTGTGTGTGTGTGTGTGTGTGTGTGTGTGTGTGTGTGGTTTAGAGGGAGCTGTGAGGTGTGTGACGAGCTCACTCCCAAGGTGTGTGTGAGGGCACTGGTCTGTGAAGAACCACAGAGAGGGAAAACGCAGGGCATCCTTTATTTATTTGTGTGTGAAATATTTATCTGTCATAGCGACATAAAATAATGGGGCTGTCAGTCTCCTCAGCACAGTCAAGAGTGTAAACAAGCTGGTGGCAGGCCTGGACCAATCTCCTGTGAATAATTGCTGGAATTTCACTTTTGTGAACGCTGCCTCCACTACGATGCTCCTATGTGGCTCTGTGTGCATATGTGTAACTTTCTGTGTGAATGTGTGTCTCTTTTGCATCAAGAGAAAAGGTAAAATCCTTCAGGACTCTTAAAGGAGGACATTTACATTCAAAACACACAGACACACACATGTTGGTGCGCCAGTCCTTATGAGGACTCTCCATAGACATTATTGTTTTTATACTGTATGAACTATAGATTCTATCCCCTAACTCTACCCCTAAACCTAACCCTCACAAAAAAAATTCTGCATTTGTACAATTAAAAAAAAAACAAAAATAATTTAGTTTGTTTTTTTAAAGGCGCTATATTTAAAAATTTAAAAAAAAAAGTTTGCCAATGTGTGAACAGATTCACCTTCCCGGACATCCAAGGTTGCCTATTAAAGCCTGTAGACTGATTTTTATGCGAAGGGATCGGGTCGCTTTTTCCAAGAGAATCCAAAGGATGTTACATTTATGCACGCTCCCGGGAGCCTTGTCTCAGTGCCTCTCTTCCGCTCTTCAACAGCGACAACTAACAGCAACACTAGGTAACATTATCTATGAGATTGAATCAAGCAAACGCCTGGCTCGCAGCACAACACCGACTCCTACACAAACTCTGAGTAAGCAAAAAAAAAAAAAAATAAAAAAAAATAAAAATAAAAAATAATATATATATATATATATATATATATATATATATATATATATATATATATATATATATATATATCTCTACTGAATCCCATCTGGCTAAGCGGGAACATGATCTTGGTCGAGCAAAAACTAGAGTGAACATCAACAGGGCATTTGATTCCAGGAGGGACCTTCGTTCAGTTTTGGGGATCAAAACCGACCCTGAATTGGCATTCTTATTGGACAGGCAAGCTTACATAACTGCAAAGCATGTGAAATATAGTGCCAGAAGGATTGATCTGTGTAAGTTTAGCTAACTTGATCTTGCATGCTAATGCTGATGAATTGCAAGCTACCTTGCTTCGTAACTTTCAAATAATTTAAACAATCTTATCTTTATACTTATTAAGGTTAATGTCAATGTAAATCTGTAATTATTCAGCAAGGTAAACAACAATAACACATGAAATGAATGCTAGACAATGTTCAAGATAATGCAAAAAGCTTAATTCATTAGTGTAACATAACATATATACATTCTATTATTATAAAACAATAGCGCCTCGATATATCAAAATGACAGTTGTGATGGAGTCACAGCTACTGTCATCATCCACCATATTTAGCTAACAGCTATTGATGAAGCTGGCTAGCTAGCTAACGCTGACATAGGCTATCGTATAAATGCAGTCAAAGTATCATGCAAAGAAAAGTGATTACTTAAACTACATAGTCAGACCTATATCCACACTGTGTTTTAGGCCTGTTCCAGCACTGGAGAGTCAAATATAATATGCAGGCTCAAAGTTTGAAGTAAAACAATCATAACTGTGTCATTTTAATTATACTACGTCATCTGTTAGCATGATGCCGGTGAATAACATTCAGCCTCTTTGTACGTTACGTCATTGTTTTGGTCGATGCTCACGTCCCTATGGAATGTGTGCCTGATCAAAAGCAACAGGTAGATGGCTGCAGTTCACTTAACAGTCACATGTGTCATTAATAAAAAGGTTTCTAAATCTTACATACTGCACCTTTAAGCGATTTGAAATATGGGGACACTACAAATGTCCTCATAAACCACATTTATAGCATAATACCCTTGTAATTATCAATTTGTTCCCCCCCCCCACACACACACACACACAAACAGTCAGATACTGTATGTCAGACCTCAATTAAATAATACACATCTTTACCAAACTTAGAAGGGCCAATAAAGCTGAAAAGTAAATCAATCTTTTAATACGAGAACACACACACACTGCACACACTGTTCTAATGTACATGTTTGTGGCTGCTCCTGAGCTTCAGTAGAGAGAGAGAGTGTGTGTGGTGGTCTTGGATCAGAGGAGGGAGATGTAATTCAGACTGAGCAGCGTTTAATTGTTTTTGCACTGCTGTCTCTTCAGGAAATTCTGAGTCCTCTCATGCAGATAAACACGCTGCGTAAACAATAACAGGCCTGACGTGTTGGCTTAGAGCACTCAGGGAAATTCGACTTCGATGCGGGTGTACGGGTGGGAGTATGGTGTGTCAAGCAGACCTTTTTTTGAATTCTTAAATTGCATTTAAGAATTTGCTCTTTATATGAATGTCTCTGGTTCAAAACACAGTTACTCTGCACTACTGTTGCGTGATTCCCTGAGTGTTCGCTTTTACCACCATCA